>NC_061857.1:13118894-13128894 GCF_019202785.1 Penaeus chinensis
GTGCGCGCACCGTCCGCTCTAAAGTAAGGTGGAAAATAATCTGGTCAAGGAATTTGAACGCACTGAGTCACCCACGGTTGTCGATATTTAGGACGGATCGAGAGCTTACTGCCGTCCCGGGCTCTTCTGCAGAATCTTAGGCAGTGTTTCCAGACTTTATTGTTTTTCATCCTCCCTATGCTTTGTTGCTCTCCTTTCTTTTTCTGTCTGTCTATTCCTACAATACAAATATTGGTGATATCCGTATTGTTCTTACCGATATTATTATTATTACTACTTGTACTACTACTACTATCATTATTATCATCATCATCCTCATCATCATCTTCTATCTTCCTATCTTAGTTTCATTCTCTGCTTTTAAAACTTTAATACAAGTTTCGTAACAAAAAGTGCACAGCAGAAGTTGAAACTTTACATGAATGCATTTGGAAGGAAATTGCATATTAGAATGGAACCTAACTTTGATAGGCTTTAATATCAAATTGTTTTGTAATTTTGATGAGTTTGCTTAATCACTTGGACATAATGATTTTATATCAATAAATTATCTGTTGGATCGCTCGTCAAAAAGTATCATCATGTGATTATCTAGTGTTAGGTTCTGATATTCATATTCAGGACAAAGAAATGTATGAACCAAGCATATAATAAAAGAAAAGACTAGGCTCTGTGTGCGCAATAATAATGAAAATACTAATAATACTAATAATACTACTAATAATAACAATATTAATAATAGTAATACTAATAATTATAGTAATAACCATAATGAAAATAATAATAACAATAATACTGATATTTTTCTTTATAATGATATAACAAGGAGAAAGACAGAAAGAGACAGACAGACAGACAGACAGGGATAAAGACAGACATTTTGTGTATAATAATGATAATATTAATAATAATAATACATATAACAGCAATAATGATAATAATAATAATAATGATAATAATAATAATAACAGTAATTATAATAATAATAATGATAATAATAGTAACAGTAATAACCATAATGAAAATAATAATAACAATAATGATAATATTTTTCATTTTAATGATATAGTAAGGAGAAAGATAGAGAGAGAGAGAGAGAAAGATAGAGACAGACAGACAGACAGACAGACAGACAGACAGACAGACAGACAGAGAGACAGACCGACAGAGAGAGAGAGAGAAAGACAGAGAGAGAGAGAGAGAGAGAAAGACAGAGAGAGACAGAGACTGAGAGAGAGAGAGAGAGAGAGAGAGAGAGAGAGAGAGAGAGAGAGAGAGAGAGAGAGAGAGAGAGAAAGAGAGAATGAGATAGATAGATAGATAGAGAGAGAGAGAGAGAGAGAGAGAGAGAGAGAGACCAAAACAGAGACAGAGACCGGGATAAAGACAGAGATGTATGTATATATATATATATATATATATATATATATATATATATATATATATATATATATATGAGAAGCATCTGACGTTTCATATCTGTAGTATTAAAGTAGAAATACAACAATGAGAGTTCACATAAAAGAAATGAATATGGGTGGAAATTGCATATGCATTATGGTCAGCAACCGTTTCAGTTTAGTGGTTTAAGTCATATTCAATATATTGTCTAATTCTCGTTTGTATTTAATCTGTGGCAGTTTATTAAGAATTTAACTGCGACTCGATATACTTATTCCCATGACCATAAAAGATTGGAAAATTACTTGAACAGCATTCACATAACCATAAATATTTGACTGCGGAGTAAGTCGCCAGAGTGAAATTGCCCGGTTTCTCTGACCAGACGGTGGGTTACTTGACTAAGTTATGTCCTTGATTAATAAAGTGTATTCCTACACACATACAGAAACACATAAATATACACATATATGTATACATATATATACATATGCACACACACACACACACACACACACACACACACACACACACACACACACACACACACACACACAAACACACACACACACACACACGACAAATATCTCCCATTTTAAATCGACCTTTCCCTTCCAAAATATCGAAAACAGAAACATTTAAGAAACTATATTTACAATTTAAGTGTTATTTCAGGTATCAACAACATAGTTTGCATTTAACGACTAATTATCCTCTGAAATACATTTTGCTGCATTGGGAGTTCGGTCATTCATGTTGCTTCACTTAAATAACCAACCCAATTCATTGTCCGTTTGGCCTCTGTTAAATTATCGTATGATACATGGTGCCATTTGCGTCCAATGTGTAATGTAGGTCAGGGACAGTTTAGGCGATATCATTTATGCAACACGGATATATTTTGTTTTACAACAGAGGTTTGGCAGTGGTTTATAGGAGACTGAAATAGATCCCGATTTATATGTGAACACGGTAAACACATTGGATCATTTAATTGGTTTTCGTGGAATTGGGTATATTATTCCATTTTCATCCGAAATATGCGTTTCTGATATTGATTCATTATATTAAGAAATGTTTATGCATATCCATACGTATGCGCATACAAGCATACATACCTAAATCTCTAGGCCTTTAAAAATATTGATATATATTTCGTATATAGATAAACATATATATATATATATATATATATATATATATATATATATATATATATATATATATATATATACATACATATACATATACATGCAAACATATATATGTATGTAGTTATATACATACATACATGCATATATATATATATATATATATATATATATATATATGTGTGTGTGTGTGTGTGTGTGTGTGTGTGTGTGTGTGTGTGTGTGTGTGTCTGTGTGTGTGTGTGTGTGTGTGTGTGTGTGTGTGTGTGTGTGTGTGTGTGTGTGTGTGTGTGCGCCCGCGCGTGTGTGTGTATGCTTTGTGCGAGTGTGCATGTACTACAACAGAACTGTTCAGAAGCGGAAATCCGATAACCAATAAGTTAAAAAAAAAATGAATTTGAAGTCGAACCCAAAATGTACTTCGCAGTTCTCCATATTGTTTTGTTAAAGACTTATTATTAAGTGGACGCTCGAGCGGTATGAAGGAAACAATACTTGATGCTGTTGTAGGCAATTTATGGGTATAGACACCGGCTTATTTTGTAGCAGCAAGAGAGCTTTGGGTTTGTGCTTTATCATATGAACACACATAAACAAACATATCAGATATGCACATACACATAGATCACGCGCATACACACTCATATATAGGACACACACATAGACATATAGGACACACACACACATACACACAGACACACACACACACACACACACACACACACACACACACATACATACACACGCACACACACACACACACACACACACACATACACACACACGTAGAACACCATACACACACAGAAAACACACACACACACGCTATAATGTAACACGCTTATAAACTGAAGACAAAAGAGCAGTTTATTTAATTATTTGAATCGACATTGAATCGGGCAAACATTTGTTGGGTTGATACATGAACTTCCTGGAAACCACTAACGAGGTAACAGGAGGAAGAGCAAATAGCGCACAAAATGTATAATTGACTATAGGTTATTGTTTACGGTCTCACACACACACACACACACACACACACACACACACACACACACACACACACACACACACACACACACACACATACACAGCCAAATCCTCAACAAATCAGATTAATCAAAAAAAAAAAAAAAAAAAAAAATCAGACAACCAGGCATCATAACAAAGCCACGTACCTGGACCTTGTAACACAGGAAAATCGACCTTCCGGCACGAGATTGAAACCCCCCTTGAAGAGCGAGAGGCTTAGGGACCCGGATGGAGCCGAGGAAACCCATTCACTCCTCTAAAACACTGGCGAATCCTGGTGAGCTGAATGAGACTGATAGTCGGCACAACACCCCGCGATCCCTTGAAAATTACTTCCATATACACGTTGGATGTACCATGAGCTCCGCAATCCTGGGGAGCCTTTGTGGTTCGGCGAGCTCATAAAACAAAGAGCTGAGAAAGAAGAAAAGGGGAAAGGGAAAAGGAAGGAAAAAAAATCAAACAGAATAAAAGGTACGGGAAATGAAAGCGTGTTGAGGAGACCAGACCTAACGTAAACAAAGTACTAAGGAATCCCCCGAGTAGGAGAAACATTAAGGGGACTGAAAGGGTTCACGGTTAGTCTGAAGGAAAACAAAAGAAAAAAAATAAATAGAGAAAAGAAAACACTGTTAGTCTAAAAAAAAAAAAAAAAAATGATGTGAATGACAATAACCATGGCGTTGATGGGGTTTAGAGAGACCAAGTGAAAATGAATTAAATACTGAAGTAGATAACAAGATACCTTCAGTAAGTATTATTTAGGCTTGCGGCAAAAAGAAGGTAAATAGCATTATTTTGTTGAAATCCGTTGCATAACGAACAGATATATCAACTGTTTATGCATGTATGCATACGATCAAGCTCTCTCTCTCTCACACACACACTTAAGTGTAAATGCTCAGAAACTGAAGACAAAAGAGCATTTATCTAATTTGAATCCAAAAAGGATCGTGCAAACATTTGTTGGGTTGATCTGAAACATTCCTGAAAACCACTAACAAGGTAACAGAAGGAAATACAAATAGCTTACAAATGTATAACTGTTTACGGTCACACACCCACCCACACACATACACACCCAAACACACACACATACACACCCAAACCCCATTCGCTCCTCTAAAATATGGGTGATTTCTCAAAACTTGAATAAAATTGACGACAGAAGAAACTCTTCGGGATTTCTTGGAAGGATATGTTATGTGCTGAGTAATCCTTGTGAGTAAGAGAAGGATAAGGAGAGAGAAAGAGAGAGGGAAAAGGAAGAGAGGGGGAGGGGAAGAAAGAGAGAGGGAGGAAGAGAGGAGGAAATCTATAGCGACTAACTCTCCTAAATTATCTCACTTCCACTCTCTCTCTCTCTCTCTCTCTCTCTCTCTCTCTCTCTCTCTCTCTCTCTCTCTCTCTCTCTCTCTCTCTCTCTCTCTTGCAAGGTCAAAAAAATGTTACGAAATCACATTTCAAATCTCCCAAGCAGGCTTATGTGGAGGTTATATCAACTGCCATTGTTATTAAAATCGTGGCCTTAAGATTATATGCATATGTATGTATACTTTTATATGGAAATGTATATACACAGTACGCTTAAGCTTAGATACTTATGCGTGTTTATGTGTATATATTTAGATAGATAGACAGATAGATAGATAATCACATAGATATACATACACACATATATAGATAGATAGATATGTATTCATATATATATACAAATAAAATCTCTGTCTTTGATTAACCAAGCTTGCTACGGTTCGACCTTGTTGAATCTACGTGAAAGCCATGAGCTGTTGAGAAGGAATAAAAAAAGGCTAAAACATGAAGGCCATTTCCAGCCTTTTTGTCCTTGTTTGTTTTAACTGGAGAGAGATGAAAGATTTTCCTGTCATGCGTCTTCATTTAGAGAGACATTATGGATATTAATTGAACTTCATTTGTAAGCTTGTTATTATCCTTTCGCAGTGTTAAGGTTCTTGAAACTTTCTTTTGTCTTCATATCTATTTCAGGTCAGTTTCTCTCTCTTTTAATGTTTATACGTTTCATATACGTTATTCAGACCGTTGTTATTTTTGTTATATCACTTTTTTGTTGTTTTTATTACTGCTATTTTATTGCAATCAGTGTAACCAATAATATTACAATCCGTATTATCAATATAAACTTAACAATCATTATCATTATAATTAATATTCTTATTGTCGTTATTATTAGTAGTAGTGTTTTTATTATTATGATTATTATTATTGCATTATCATTTTTATTAGTAGTAGTATTTGAAATTTATTGCTAGCATTAACATTATGATTAGGATTAGTATTAGTATTAATATTATTAAATTATCCTTATCAATATTACCATTATCATTTTTATTATTACTTTTATTGTTATTAATGTTATCATTATTGTTTTATTGTTATTATTATTTTTACTATTATTATTTATATTATTATTATCATTACCATTATTATCTCTATTATCATCATTACTATTATCATTATAATCATGATTATCACTATTTTACTATTATTAGTAGTAGTGTTATCATTATTATTATCATTGTTTTCACCATCATCTTAATTCTTATTAACAGCATCAACTTTTCTTTCTAAACTAGATTGCTTCCTCTGAACAGCATGAACCTCAGCTAATTTCCTCTCCCTTTATCGAACTAATTTCCAGTGGCTTTGATGTTTCTTTTCAATACAGAGGCATAATAGCCGGTAACCTAGATTCCATATATGTATATATATATATATATATATATATATATATATATATATATATATATATATATATATATATATATATATATATATATATGTATATATATATGTATATATATATATATATATATATATATATATATATATACTATATATTATCTACACATACAGTGTCTTGATGCACATATACGTTCTCTTTTCTCTAACCTTTTCCCCGTTTCTTTTTTTATTTATATGTGTTCTACTTTATTTTGGTATTAAAATTAGTACAATACATCAAACAATGTAGGAAAGACATAAAGTCATTCACTGACTTGTTACGAAAACCCTAGTTGTTGTTAAATGTTTCTGGGTATTAAGATGATCCATCTCAATCAGGATTAAAGTTTTGCGTCTTCTAAGCATCAGTCCCGGTAAGAAATTTCAAAGTTCTGCAAAGATTTTTGCCAAATGTCATTATACGGTATTCTAAACACGGCGTCATCTTTATTGCAAAAGAGAGATTCCGCCGGTCACACACAAACACACACACACACACACACACACACACACACACACACACACACACACACACACACACACAGTGTCCATGTGCGTAAAATGCATTCAAAACATCGTGCTGGTGATTGTCTGATACAGTAATGAATTTCGGGGGCTTTTTCATGGAAGATTTACGAGAGAGGGTCACACGAAGGCGAGGAACGGGCGGAAGAACACTAGTATTCCACGGTTTATGTGGAGGAATTCACGCACGCAAGCACTCTGCTTAAGATCATCAAAGGTGAGTTTATGGCGAGGAAAAAGGCTTTCAAAACATGCGCGTAAAAATATGGTAATTAGTCCAGAAAGGGAGCAGGGAAGGTGCTAACCGCTTATGTATACTCATGGTATAACTGTGGATATGAAATATTGCACAGAAATTTCGACAACATGCACACACACACACACACATACACACATACACACACACACACACACACACACACACACACACACACACACATACACCCACACACTTATAGATATAATGATTGACTGATAGATAGATACACATGGTGTGTTTCTGCATGATTCTCTTAATCATGATAAAACCGCACAGAAAATGTGTACAGCCAGATCGCACCTCCACACATATATAGCCCGATCTCTCTTCTCACTTCCCCTTCACCTCCCATGTATCGCTCCTCTCACTTTCTCTTCGCTTTCCACGTCTTTCCCTGTTTCCCTTCCATATCTCGTTTGCGGCAAACAATGATCCACGAGGTAAGTAACAGATATTTCCGGATGCATTCTTTTGTTGAATCTCCTTTGTATTACGAACATATATATCAGCTGTATATGCATGTATGAATACGATCATGTTCACACACACACACGAATGCATATCATTGTAAATGCTTACACACTGTTAAAGAACATTTGGTTGTATTATTTGAATGGAAATTGAGTCATGCAAACATTTGTTGAGTTGATACATGAACTTCCGCCGAACCACTAACGAGGTAACAGGAGGAAGAGCAAATAAAGTACAAAATGTATAATTGACCAAAGGCTATTGTTTACGGTCAAACACTCACATACGTACACACACAAAAAAAAAAAAAAAAAAAAAAAAAAAAAAAAAAAAAAAGATAAAACACACACCAGTCTTTATCGAGACACCGTGGAGAAAAACACAGCGTTCTGTTACGAGCTGGCGATATATACCCTCGAGGCGAGAGAAGCTTAAGAATGAGGGAGTAAAATGGGGTCCCCATTCGCTCCTCTAAAACATGGGGGATTTCTGAAAACTTGAATGAAATTGACGACAGGAGAAACTCTCCGGGAATTCTTGGGAGGATATATCATGTGCTGAGTAATCCTCTGGAGTTTGTAAGAGAGATCGGTAGGAGGGAGAAAGAGAGAGGGAGAAACGGAAGGGGGGAAGAGAGAGAGAGAGGGTGGGGTGAGCAAATCTAGACCAACTAAGCGATCTTATTCCTCTCCCTTCTCAGCCTCCGGGTTTGTTCAGTGGTAACGTGTCAGCCTTTCATCCGAAGGGTCGGCGGTTCGCGCCCCGCCCAGGCACGAGAAGTTGCCTGGAGGTTACTGCTGTGGCTGGCCACCACGGCGGGTAAGGACTAAGCCGAGTCAGCACCAGCTGACACACGTTAGCGAGTCGGCATTAGTCGACACAGGCCGGGCTCCTCTCATGGGCATAGCCCGGGCGAGGCTCAGCTTCGCATATCGGACTTATCCTTATCTCCCTTCTCCTCTTTTTCTCTCTTTCCCACCTTCTTTCCCAATTTTCTCTCCCTTCCAAAAATTGTAATTAAATCAAAATGCAGATCTCCCAAGAGATATAAAATTCAGCAAAGTATACTTATGTGGATGCTATAACAACTGCTGCCACTGTTGTGAAAATCGTGGTTTAAGAATATATGCATATGTATGAATATAATTTAATATACATACATAGACGCTTACGCTTCTATACGTATGCGTGCTTGCGTGGGTTCAGCAAGAACTATATATAGATAGATATGTATTCATATACATATATATATATATATATATATATATATATAAATATATATATATATATATATATATATATATATATATATATATATATACATATATACATGTGTGTGTCTCTCTCTCTCTTTATATATATATATATATATATATATATATATATATATATATATGTATTTATATATACATGTATATATATACATATATGTATGTATGTATTTGTATTTATATATATATATATATATATATATATATATATATATATATGTGTGTGTGTGTGTGTGTGTGTGTGTGTGTGTGTGTGTGTGTGTGTGTGTGTGTGTACACATAAACACACACACACACACACACACACACACACACACACACACACACACATATATATATATATATATATATATATATATATATATATATATATATATATATATATATATATATTAATCAATGTGTACAATATATATACACATATATATATTGCATATTATGTCCAAATGAAGTCTCTGTGTTTGATTAACCACGCTTGCTACGGTTTGTCCTTGTTGAATCTACGTGAAAGCCCCGAGCTGTTGAAAAGGAATACAAAAAAAAAAAAAAGAGGCTAAAACATGAAGGCCATTTCCAGCCTTTTTGTCCTTGTTTGTTTTAACTGGAGAGAGATGAAAGGTTTTCCTTGTTGCTGCATTTCCGCTCATGCATCTTCATTTAGAGAGACATTTTGTTTCTTGTTATTTTCTCACATTATATTGAGTTTACCCTTTTTTCAGGGAATGAAGGAAGGTCAGTCATTTTCTTAAACTTTTGATTGTCTTGGATTTTCTTGAGTGTCATGATTTTCCACACAGATGGTGGGATATTGAATGAACTTTATATATAAGCTTCTTATTATATTTTCTCAGTATTAAGGTTCTAACATTTTTCTTCATACATATATATATATATATATATATATATATATATATATATATATATATATATATCAGGCTATTCTCTTATTTTAATGCCTATAAGTTTCATTTACCTTATTCTGATCGTTGTTCTTTTTGTTATATCACTTTTTTGTTGTTTTCATTACTGCCACTCTCACTGTAATCAATGTAACCAATATTATCATAATTCGTTTATCAACATTTTTATAATTATCATTCTTCTTGTTATCATTATTATTATTATTA
>NC_061857.1:13163894-13166394 GCF_019202785.1 Penaeus chinensis
AAATTTTGAACAAGTGAGATAAGGACTCTGAAGCTTATATGCAGAGAATTGTGACAGGGGATGAAACATGTCTCTACCAGTACAATTAATCAAAGCATTGGCTGCCAAGAGGTGGAAATGGACCAATCAAAGCCAAATCTGAATGATCAAGAGGTGAAGTCATGGCCACTGTCTTCTGGGATGCGGAGGGGATTTTGCTGGTTGACTTCCTCGAGAGGAAGAAAATAATTACATCTTATTATTATGAATGCGTTTTGAGAAAACTGTCCATAAATCACAGAAAAAGGCCCTGGGAATCTGTGTCAACACGTTCTCTTCCACCACGACAATGCACCCGCTCATGGCGCTCGGCAGACAAGAGCTGTGTTACGTGTATTTCGCAAGGAAATTGTCCGACATCCACCTTGCAGCCCCGATTTAGCCTCATTTGACTTCTTTTTGTTTCCAAACTTAAACAAATCATTGAAAGGTACCAATTTTCCATTGGTTGAAGATGTAAAGATAGCTGCTTTGACATGATTCAGATTTCATGACCCTTAGTTTTACTCAGGAGGACTTAAAAGCTGATATCAACGTTTGCAGAAGTGTTTAATGGAGCATATGTCGAAAAATCAACATCATAACTGAAACCGTTTTTTCATACTGTCCCTTTTCCACGAACTTTCTGAAGCCCCCTCGTACATGTATCGCACAAACAAATGCAATTTTTGCACACGCAAAGTCATTTCTAAACATAAACATACCATTCTTTGATTGCGTAATTCTCCCGGTCTATATAAATAAACTGAAGTTAGACGAAGTTCGTGGTTTTCTTGCCGTGTGGTCTAGAAGTTAGTTATAATGAGGAGCCAACTTCACCGTGGGCCACTCTTTAAGAACAATGCAAAAGATATAAATACAGAGTTCTTCTAATTATACCATTGTCAAAAACATAAGTCTGGAATTATATATGTATATTTGTGTTCTTTTTGCTCGTACGTGGTACGTAATGTTGCATTTAGTAGAAAAACTGGGAAGGAGTTTGTGTTAATAATAAATTCTTTGTTGTTTGATTTTTTTCTTCTTTCTCTTTCTTTCTCTCTCTCCCTTTCTCTTTTTTCTATCTTTCATTTTCTGTCTCATTCTTTCTCTTCGAATTTCATTCATCAGTGTAATTGTATTGTCGTTGTGCGTTCCCAGCAGAAATCTATACAGTACGGAGCAATGAACTGTACTCCTAGATTACTTTAGATTTTCTGGCGTCAGCGGCCTTGTCTGATCATGATAAATCGAGTAATAAATTTACATATTGTGATATTATTGGACGGTGGAGGAATCTGGAGGTAAGATATTTTCATTCCTTTTTCGTACTGCATTCATTATGAGGGCATAAATATTCCTTTTATCGCGATGATTCAAATTTAGGCTTCGGTTAGCGTTACATTTATTGCTTTCAGAATATGATTTGAGTTGGTATCATTGTGGAAGTTGCTGTTTTTATCATCACCACTGTTTTCGTTCATCGTTACACTGTAATTATATTAATCGTGGTTATATTTCCCATTTCCATTATTGCTATATATATATATATATATATATATATATATATATATATATATATATATATATCAGTATTTGTATTATTGACAAGGATTAATTAGCCTACTGCTACCATTAGTATCACTGTATTGCTATTTCGATGACATATGAATAGCCTTATTCACAAGTAGTGTTGTTTGCCAAATCCACTGACATAGAAAAAGTAGCTAACGGTGCTCACAGAAAAAGAGGCAAATACGCAGCAAGAATACAACAACGCTTAGAACCAAATCCTATTACCGCCGTTAGCCATTCCAAATACATCATGGAAATGTCGTTTCTATCACAACCTTCTGTATATTATCCATTTTGTAACGTGATTAAAGGACAGGGATATGAAGTCCTGTGTCCCATTTCACGGCTGTCACACAAGCTACCGTGTGTGCAAACCCTTGACTACCCTAAGCCATTACCAACCCAGCAATTGCTTTAGGGATGGAGTGTCATGCGTCCTCAGATGGTATTCCTACTCTAGCTATTAATATACACCAGGCTAAGTGGAAGAAAGTGGTGCATTCCGTATCGAATTTGCCTCATCTCACTCGTGTTCCTAACTCTAGTGCACGAGAAGTAACCTATCTCTCGTCACGGAACACTATTGCACATGATAGGATGAAAGGGAAAGGGGATGTCAGGTTGTTTGGTACGTACATTTGGTAGGTATTTCTGTTTGGTTGTTATTATCAGTTTAATCGTTGTCAGCATTATCATCAACAGCATGATATTTTATTACCATTATTATTTTTTCAACTCTAACATACCATTTTTAATATCATCATCATCATCATCATCATCATCATCATCATCATCATCACCATTAGCATCACCATTATCATCATCATTACATCATCATCAACATCATCATCAGCAGCAGCAGCAACAGCAGCAGCAACATTAGCATTACTATGATCATTATCATTAT
>NC_061857.1:13196394-13198894 GCF_019202785.1 Penaeus chinensis
GTTAGAACACATGAATAAATATATATATATATATATATATATATATATATATATATATATATATATATATATATATATATATATTAAACCGTGTCGACAAATGTAGAAAAGGTGTGAATGCGATTGAATATCTTCACAATACAAAAAAATTATCTAACCGGTTTCGATTATATCTCCGTCAGAAATACGTGCATCAAAGGAATTACAGAGCATATATATATCAGATAGGTGCTGATGAAACACCTGAGGACTATGACCTCTCACTCGTCTGTTTCTGCTTCCTTCCAGTTCGGTAGCTTCATCTATATGTACCACCATGGCGTTGGGAGTCCTATGGTGACGGTTTTCTGATTCTGGTGCTGAAACCACGGCCTGCTTCACCAAAGTATGCTGTATCGCATCTGCTGCAGGGTCTGCGATATACAGCACTATTGCTTTCGGACTGCTTCTTGTCTCATATTATGTCATGTACCTTTTTCGCAGATGTGCTGGCGACTCTCACTGTATTGCCGAAGTACCGGCTGATCGCCTGGGAAATGTTACACGGCGGTAATGTGAGAAATTATTAAGAAGAGGGTGCAGGGTCTGATCTTGCGAATATGTTCTCCGCCTTCTTTCTGAGGTTTAGCAGGAAGCCTCTGGGATATTTATGTTTCATGAAAGAATTAATTATATAGGCAACCTCATCCTCAAGAAAATCAAGGCTGCAGATCCTCAGTGCTCTGAGGAGCAAGACAATGACAACACCAGGTTTTGTTTTGTTGCTATGGGCGGAGGAATAATGGATATAATCATATACAGAGAAACGTAGGTCATCGTCACCCCGATGGATCAGAATGTTCAGTAAAGGTAATTTCTGATCCTCCTCCTCTGCGGTGAACTGGATTTACTCGTCAGTGGATGTTGTAAGCACGATCTTCTGGGGACAATGACGAGGACATCATTTACGTATCGAAGCCAAGTTGAATGTCTGCCGATTATATCCTTATAGTTATCCCTCTCCAGCATCTCTGTGAACAGGCATGCCATGACTGCACTCAGGGGGGGAGCCCATGGGAAGACCACTAATCTGCTGGTATTCTTCCCCAGCAAATATGGAGTAACCGAAGTCCACGCATAACTTCACTAGGCTAACGAAGTGATGTCTCGGCAGCGGAAGTTCAGCATCTGTCATGTAGCTGGTGACCCTCTCGACTGCTCGGACTGCTCCGTCTGTGAGTACAATAGTGAAGACGGAGTTTACATCAAAACTGGCAAGCTTTTTATTTTTCCGAAGACCTCTGATGAGGTCCCCGGAATTCTTCAGATGGGGATCACTGATGACCCCCATAGCGCCGGAAAGGGGTTTAGCCAAATACTTAGCCAAACGATAAGGAACGCTCATCGGTACGCCTGGCTTCGGGAGGCCTCTCATTGACGGGTTGCGGGGAGCCTCTTCCAGCAGGTGAAGTAGGCATTTACCCTCAGATGAACGCAGGAGTAAATCCCTCGCCTTCTTCTTGAATCTGGCAGCTTCCATCTTCCCCTTACCTTTCGTTACTTCCTGACGAAGATGTAATCGAAACTGGTAGAATACATCTCTTGTATTGTCAAGAGATTCATTCTCATTCATACCTTTTCTACACACACACACACATACACACATATACATATATATATATATATATATATATATGTATATATATATATATATTCATATATATATATATATATATATATATATATATATAAGTAAAAATATGTGCATGTCTAAAAATACATATGCATATATCTGTTCATCTACATCATATACACAATCAAGTTCACTGTGTATGAAAGCTACACATAATAATAATAATAAAGTAATATGAATTCCTCGCGTCTCATTTCATTTCCACTTGACTTCCATCCATCTCTTCGTATCCCATTTATTTTACTTTTCCATTTCCCCCTCTTCCCTGGTACTTTCCCCAACTAGACAAAACTATCCTTTTTCGATTCTTAGTTCCATCTGACCTCAAGTTGATGGAGGTCAAACTGGGTCATTGATCTGCCTCTCTTTCGCGGCCTCTGATATTTCCTGTCGATTCATCCCTTTTTGATGTGATATCGTGTCTCAATAAACCGTCTTAATCAAAGCAAATCAAATCAAAGACCTAGAGTTACTGACCGTGAAGACAGTGATAATAAGAAAGAAAAGAATTATTAACTTTATTAATCAAGAGAGTAAAGAAGGGTGTTATAGATATGATACAATAATAAATGAATATGGAAAATACCATAACTAAGATGATCATGAAAATGAAAAAGAAAAGACTCATAAATACGACAACAATGATAACCAAAAAGAAGATACCAATAGTGATAAGATAATAATAAGAAAATAATTATAATAAAAAAAAACACAATTGTCATAAATGAGATAACAATGATAAATACGATAATCATGAAATAAACAACATAATAAATACGACCAAGAATATATCTAGACGGAGGGTTATAAATAAAATATTGCAGATCA
>NC_061857.1:13208894-13211394 GCF_019202785.1 Penaeus chinensis
AGTTATATACGAATTGTAAAATTAAATGCTTCTACATTATATAACACATGGAAAATTATTGAATAGTATGATATAGGAAACCATGGGATGTGGAACATAGTGAAACAGTTACTTCCACTAGTTAGACAGACGCGCAGTCACCAAAGAAACAGTTGCTAACCACACTTATGAAGCTCGTTAGAGATGTATTGCTTTACTAAAGTAGCCCTTTGAATGTTACCATCTGTTCGTCTGTCCGCAAACTTTGGGTCATTCGTTTTTCTTTGATAATCTACCATTGGTCTAAGTCTCCTAGGTCATCCTCTGATTGGGCATTATTCTGGACACCTCTTACGTTTGCAAAGGCGAATATGTCTTAAAATACGCATGTCAGATGCTACATCCTCCTCCGATGATTCAGACAGTGGAAAGAAGTTTTTATGCATGTTGTGTATACAGTAATTCAAATGAAAGCGTTCTTTACATTATCATTTCGTTTAATCACCAATGAACCTCCAAGAATCACCGTTTATATCATACTTATCCCGTTTATGCGTAACAGCTACCTTAACTCTGGCATACCGAGCTGCAACTAATACAACGCTGGTGTACCTGTGGACTGATATAAATGTGTTATAATGAAATACAAGTTGATTGGACTATAGATGATCCTGCTTTAGCTTTTGGAACTACAGGTGGACATAAGTAGTCTCAGTTAATTCTAATCCAATTCCCTAACTGATATTACGATAAGAAATTTAAAAAATGGGAATAATAAAGTAGACAAGAAAACTATATAACCATCTCTTTTTCAGATGTTCCTCCTAAAGTCTCCCTCTTACGCGTAACATCGTACAGGAACAAATGTGAATATTTATAACAACACAAAAAAAGCACCAGATCCGTATAGATCCTCTGCTACCATTATTTTCCCAAATAACCGATTACGTAGGATTAAACCTTTGAAGAGCGGACCACCTGCCTGTAATGAGGTAATAAGCGGTCACGTTTAAGGCATGGAGCGTAACAGTATGCATTCAGGGTTATCAGACGTAATGCTTGCAATACCAGACTTCCCAGTTTTAGAATTACCGTGTGAAAATTTGCTTTAGGAAAAAAGAACCTGACTGAGCTTCATTTTTTTTTTGTTCTATTCTTCTCTGTTCATTTGCTTTTTTCTCTTTTTTAATTCTTTCATTGCGTTTCCGTTTCTTTCTTTCTTTCTTTTTTTCTTTTTTTCTTTGTTCTTTTCCTTTCCTGACTTGAATTGGATCTCAGGATAGCACTATCCTGAAGTGAACTGGAAACACAGAGTTTTTTTTCCTTGTTGGAAATTCATTCTCGAACCTCACAAAGGCGATGTTATCATGGTGACCTCAGGGAATTTCTTCCTTCTGATTTCTGTCGCCATAATGTATTGGTTTGCTAACGTAACAAAAAATAAACTTTCCTTGCACCAGCTATCTTTATGTAAATCAAATTATTCAGTTCATATATAAATCATACGCGTATCTATTTAGATTTGCCGATTTGAATATATAGATTTATTGTACGTATAAGAAGATATATGTGTAAGTGCGTGTATATATACATATACACACGCATAAACACACACACACACACACAACACACACACACACACACACACACACACACCACACACACACACACACCACACACACACACACATATGCACACACACACACACTCACACACACACACACATATATGCACACACACACACACAACACACACACACACACACACACACACATATATGCACACACACACACACACACATATATGCACACACACACACACATATATGCACACACACACACACATATATGCACACACACACACACATATATGCACACACACACACACATATATGCACACACACACACACATATATGCACACACACACACACATATATGCACACACACACACACACATATATGCACACACACACACACATATATGCACACACACACACACATATATGCACACACACACACACATATATGCACACACACACACACATATATGCACACACACACACACATATATGCACACACACACACACACATATATGCACACACACACACACACACATATATGCACACACACACACACATATATGCACACACACACACACTCACACACACACACACATATATGCACACACACACACACATATATGCACACACACACACACCTGTTTTGTTTCCAGTCTTGTCCCCCAAATTTCGTTATTTCGTCACGCCATCTTGTCATTGGTTTGGTCCTTGGCCTCTTAGTATGCTACTGTGCCTGCCGATGACGCACCAGCCTAGACTGATGTGTCGCTTATCTTCCTCTTCGCTAGATGAGTTTGACTGTACAAGGTGCCCTTGTCCACTACCTCCAGAGCTTCGCCTTGATCATGTATTTGTTTGAACTGAACTCTACTGTTGACCATACTGTTGAAGTCCGACTTTCAGACCTTCTCTATTCAGATTTGATTTATAAGTTCTAGTA
>NC_061857.1:13213894-13216394 GCF_019202785.1 Penaeus chinensis
TATATATATATATATATATATATATATATATATGTATATATATACATATATATATATATATATATATATATATATATATATATCTTCCAGTATTTTACAGTGTACCTTTTCTACTGTCTTTGAATAGCTTCTAGCACTGCTGGTATTTGTACAGAATGAAAGGCCTTTTCATAATCGATGAATGCCATACACAATGGTTTCCTATATTTGTTTATTTTTTCTCTTATTTAGGTGAGCATGTAGATGTGGTCTGTTGTTGAGAATCCACTGCGGAAGCCTGCCTGTTCTCTAGGCTGGTTAGAATCCAGACTGCCAGAGATGCGAGTTGTGATGACTTTTGTGAACAATTCGTAAGTAGTGAAAAGGAGGCTTATGGGTCGGTATTTTTTAGATCTTTTCTATCTCCTTTTTACGTATCAAAATAATTGTTGCAATTTTCCAGGCTTTCGAAGTTTTCCCTTTGAGAAGGTATTTGTTAAAAAAAATGGCTAGTTTCACTTGCAATATCACCCGTATTTATTAAAAGGTCTATACTAATTCCGTCTTCACCTTTTGTTCTCCCTCTCTCCATGCCTTTAAGCACTCTTTTTATTTCTTTTGTGATGTTAGGTACGTCTCTAGTTACCGCGTTCACTTCTGTTCAGGCTATTCATTTAAGTTGTATAGATCCATTAAAAGTCTTCCACTACTCTTATGATTTCATTCTTATTGAATTTCCGTACATATCTATTTTTTTATATATAGTCTTTGTTAGTTCAGCTAATTCTATCTTGTCTCTGTTTGACGATACTTTCATGGCCCAACGTTTTTGCATAAGCTGTTTAGTTTCTCCGAGAACTTGCTGGAGCTTTCCTTGACGGTCTTACCACCTACTTCCTTTATTATGTCATTGAACTGTTTGTTGATTTAAGATCACTGTTTCATTTAATTTTGGAGTATTGAATTTCCATACATATCTCTTCTTTTTATTTATAGTCTTTGTTAGTTCAGCTAATTCTATATTGTCCTTGTTTAACGATACTTTCACGACCCTTCTTTTTACATAAGCTATTTAGTTTCTACCGAGAGCTTACTGGAGCTTTGCTTGACATTCTTACCATCTACTTCAAGTGCAGCTTCCTTTATTATGTCTTTGAACTGTTTGTTGATTTGGTCAGTGATGAGATCTTCGTCGCTGAGAAGTGAATATCTATTTTGGATGTTAAGGTTAAATTCTGTTGCTCTAGTCTTCAAGTTAGCTAAACTCGGCTGCGGTGTTCATATGAGTTTGCTCTTTTCCCTTCTGAGGTATAATCTAATTTAATCTCTGACCATTAAATAGTCTATGCCAACATTTACTTTATTTATAAACTCCACATTTTTTACTTTATTACGCCTTTTTGAAATTGTGAAGTCAATTTCCACTTCCGCTTTAGTCTTTTTTTGAATGAATGTATTCATGATATTAAGTGATCGAGCCTCCGCAAAATCGACTGTTTTTTATTTGTCCATTATTGCTAGTGCCTATTCCATAATTCCCCATTACGGTTTCTCTTTCCGTCTTTTGACCTATTTTGGTATTGAAATCTCACATAATTATTGTGAAATGGGTCTTTACTCTCTCGCTGGCTAAATGAACATAGAAGCTCTCAGTTTCTTCATCACTGTGGCTGCAGGTTTGAGCACAGATTTGAACAATCTTTAAGTTGTACCTATTGTTTAGTTTTATTATTACTGAAACCACTATTTCGCATGTACTATAGAATTCCACAATATTTTTTTCTAAAGGTTTGTGAACTAAGAAACCTACCCCTAATTCCTGCTTGCTACCCTGGAGTTTACCTTTCCAATAGAGTACGTGTCCAACATTTAGTATCCTATGCTTCACCTAGTCTTCTAACTTCACAGGGTCCTACAACACCTGTTTAATGTTCCTCAAGTAATGCTAGTAAGTCGGATTCAGTTCTTATCGTTCTTATATTATATATGCAAAGGTTCATCAACGTGGAGCGGCTGCTTTAACCGGAGATTTTAGCACCCTCTGCACTGGAGCGATCCTGATCATTGCCGTAACCAGGGGCTCCTTCGCCTCTGACGGATGAGGGCCGTTGCTCTATTTGTGCAGTCATGTGTTTTTTATTTTTTTATTAAGAGGTAGACAGCAGAGTTACCCCCACCCACTGGCTTAGGTGTATCTTGGTTAGGGGGGGGGGGGTAGTTTAGCCGGGATGCCGCTGATAAGCTCCTCCAGCTGGGTTGGCGTTGTCTAGTGTGGACTTACTAGCAGTATCGCATGGGCCTGCTCACTATAATAGGGTATACTTCCGTTAACATGGGCTTGATTATCAGAAGTGCATATATGTGTAGTTATATATTTTATATTGATCTCATTTATGTGTATGCACACCTAGTGCAGACATGGTTGTTCACCCGCAAATACCCTAAGTACTACACATATGTTAATTTTCGTGTACATGCACATGCAAGCATAAACCTTTACATATGTTCATATGCATATGAT
>NC_061857.1:13231394-13233894 GCF_019202785.1 Penaeus chinensis
ACTGTCGAGGGAATTGAAGCAGCTGAGAGTTGAGGTTGAGATCTAGCAGCGGCAGGATGAGTGTGGGTGGCTACACTTACTACTGGCCGGGCCGCAGCGATGGCCACTATCTCCAGGGAGTAGCCATAGCCATCTCCAGCAGACTTCAACCCTCGGTAGTAGAGGTCACTTCAGTCGATGAGCGTATTATGTAATTGAGACTGAAGCTTTCACTTGGCTTCAAGTCTCTTATTGCTTTATACGCTCGTACGGGTGTATATAAAGTTGAGATGTTTTACATATTGTTCTGGGTGACTTCAATGCGGTATCCGGCTGCAATCGAGCTGGCTATGAGATGTCTGTCGGTCCTCATGGCTCAAGAGCTAATGCTGGCAGCGAGAATAGCCTCCTTTTTCGTGACTTTGCTAGATCCCAGAAATTGAGGATTTCTGGCTCCTGGTATTAGTGTTCTGACCCGCATCATTGGACTTTGTACAGTGATACGGGTAGTGTGGCCAATGAGATCGACCACATCCTCATTAGCACTCTGTGGAGGATCCTCCAGAACTGCATTAGATTAGTTGTGGCTATTCTCCGGGTTCACTTTAGAACCCCCCGTCGCCAAAATGAACACCCAAGGATGTTTCATTTGGACAGATTGAGGGAGGACAAGTGTGCCTGGGGGTTTGCCGAGACTATCTCTGGTCGTCTCACGGCACTTGAGGGCCTGACAGACCCTGTTCTTATGTGGGATACCTTCAAGCATGAAACGCTTGATGCAGGAATCAGGAATCCATTGGTGAACGCCCAAGAGCAAGACAGAATTCCATCTCCCAGGAGACACTGGAAGCCACAGATGCTTGTCGTGTGGCTCGATTGTCAGGGGATCGCAACTTGCACTGTTCTCTGGTGCGCAGGACTAGATCACTGTTGAAAAGGGATAAGGAACAGTTTATCAGTAATCTTGCAAAGGAGGTCGAAAGCCATTTCTTAGTAAATGAACTTCGTCCTGCCTACCAAGACCTGAGAAAGCTGAACTCCAAGCCTTCCACACAGACGACTGCAGTCTGCTCAGCAAGTGGCCAAATAACCTCAGATCCTGATGGGGTGCATGTGCGTTGGAGTGAGTATTTTGAGCAGTTGTATCAGGTTGATCCACCAACAGTTAACATGGATCCACCCTCCCTGACAGAAGTCAGGGGGGAGATCTCCAAGCTGAAGAGTGGTAAAGCAGCAGGTGTTTGTGGCATCCCAGCTGAATTGGTAAAGGCTGGTGGAGAACCTATGGCAAGGAACTTTCATGCAGTCCTGTCTGCCATTATGCAGACTGGTACCATTCCCCATGACCTGCTGAGGGGTGTGGTCATCCCTCTCTGGAAGGGGAAAAGGGATCGTTGGGACTGCAGCAATCACCGAGGCATTACACTACTCAGTGTACCAGTTTAGGTACTCGCACACATCCTACTGAGACATATCAGAGACCACCTGCTGAGGCACCAAAGGCCGGAGCAATCTGGATTCACTCCTGGTAAGTCCACAATAGACCGCATCATGGTGCTTTGAGTCATTGTAGAGCGCCGTCGTGAGTTCGGACGTGGGCTTCTCGCAGCCTACATCGACTTCAAGAAGGCCTACTAGGAGACCCTGTGCAGTCGGTATGTGCTTGCTGTGAAAACATCGAAGTCACAGGGAGTTTTATATACCTCGGTAGTGCAGTTCACGACTATGGACTGTCAGACCAGGAAGTCAGTAGATGGATTGGCCTGGCAGCAGGGGTCATGAAATCTCTCGACAAGAGTATTTGGAGATGCTGGTACCTGTGTAGAAGGACCAAGCTACGTGTTTTCAAGGCCCTGATACTGTCAGTTTTACTATTTGGTAGTGAAACTTGGATGCTATCTTGTGCTCTGGAATCTCATCTTGATGCCTTTTGTAACAGATCCTTGCACTGGGTCATGGGGTACAGTTGGTGGGACCATGTGTCCAACCAACGGCTGCACCGTGAGACCGGTACAGGGCCTATTACTTGTACAACCCGTGATCGCCAACTTTGGCTATATGGCCACTTGGCTTGATTCCCGCAGGATGAACCTGCCCATCAGGTTGTCTCTGTCCGTGACAACCCTGGGTGGAGGAGGCCTGGGGGACGACCGAGAAGATCGATCAAACCTGTCGTGAGGAACTAGAGATGGGCCAGGCAAAGGGTGGATGCGGATATGCGCCCCTGCCGGCGTTAGCTCCCAAATGATGATAATGATGATATATATGACTTCCACGATGGTCCAGTGGTTAGAGCACTGGGCTCCGATCCTCGTGGTCCCGAGTTCAATTCCTTGCCGCGGCAGTCGTAAGAATGCCTGTGCTCTGACTGCTGGCTCGAGCCCAAGAAAACAACATATCACCTTGAGAAGTCAAACGCAGGTGTCATAGGGGAAGCCACCGCCGTGGCACATGTGTTGGCGCGCCGAACTGCGTTTGATTTGGAAGGGCATCCAATCAGGGAAGGGTGGCACTGCCATAT
>NC_061857.1:13291394-13293894 GCF_019202785.1 Penaeus chinensis
AGCTTTAGGATAGATCCTTCCTCTCCAGTAACACTTACAAATCATGGTTATATAAACTCCTTGATCGTGGGATCAAAAGACAAAACAGAAAGCTGTCATGCCTTAAGAACATGCATGACACCCTGCAGTATCTAGCATCAAAAGCTTATTCTTTTGACTTGAAATGCCTATCTACGCTAGTAAATCAAAGCGTAGAAAGAAGTTTAAGGACTATCGAAGCCATCCATTACCGTAAATTGAAAAACTTAGGCATAGATTTTGACAAAAAAGTGGATGCTAATAGGGTTATCTTTAACTTTTCAAATGGAGTCCTGACACAAAAAGAGAAGGAAGCACTATCACTAGGCTTAGATTTCTGCCTACGACCTAAGAAAATGGGATTTGTTAAATTTCTCATCCCTTTCGAAAGAATTTGTCATTTATTTAAGAACTGCATGATTTATGAAGACACTTGTACTTCAATTTATAGGATAATAGCTCTTATGGCCAAAAGTATCTATGTGCAACAAAATCGGGAAACATCTTATTCATCTTATTTCACTAAACAAGTCACTAACAATCTTCAAAATCTAAAGTCAAACGAACATATTGCTATTACAAAACCTGATAAAGGAAGGGGCATTGTGTTACTGAATAGAACTGATTACATTGACAAACTCTCTTCCATACTTACCGATTCGTCTAAATTTAACTACTAAATGTCAACCTGGCCACCCACCTGTTAAATTTAGAGGACAAGCTAAGCATAATTATACGACCTTTAAAAACAACCCTTGATGAAACCATATATCATTCTATCTTTTCAGCTGGTTCTCGTGCTGATTTTATGTATGGTCTCCCAAAAGTACACAAACCAGGTATACCCCTTAGACTAATTATTTTATCTATTGGCACCTTCAGTTATAACCTGGTAAAATTTCTTGTACAAATCATCCAACCTTTAACATATAACGAATACACGATTTCCAACTCATTGAATTTCGTGAATTAAATCAGTCATTTGAGATTTGACGACACGATAACTCTGGCTAGTTTTGATGTCGAGTCTTTGTTCACGAACGTACCTCTTGCAGAGACCACACACATCATCACTAACAATACTACAACTGAATACCTTTCACAATTTGGTTTAGAAAAGAAACAGTTACTTTCTCTTTTAAATGTTGTCACAAAAGACTCCGTTTTTACTTTTGGCAACCGCCTGTACACTCAGATTGGTGTTGCTATGGGTCCTCCCATTGGCCCTAGTTATGCTAATGCTTTTGTATGTTATCATGAAAGAAAATGGCTACAAGATTGCCCAAGATAATTTAAACCCTTGTATTACAAATGATACATAGATGATACTTTTCTTTTGTTCAAACACCCATCACAAGTACAATTATTCCTATACTACTTTAATGACCAACACCGTAACATTAAGTTTACCTGTGAAATTGAAAAAGAAAACCAACTCTCCTTTCTTGATACGATTATCACCAAAGAAAACGGTCGCCTGTACACTACTGTTTACAGAAAATCTACTTTCACTGGTTTGGGGATGCATTTTGTGAGTTACTCACCGCAGAAGTACAAGGTTAATAGCATTTCCACTTTAATTAACAGAGCATATAACATTTGCTTTTCTTGGTCCCTTTTTGATAAGGAAATGAAGTTCTTATTAATTATTTTGAAACGAATGGCTACCCAAGCAGTATTTTACATAAAACCCTGTAGTCATTCTTAAACAATAAGTTTGACCAATCTTCAAAACTTACGTCTGTCCCTAAACAAACCAAATGCATCAAATTACCATATCTCGGACGATTAAGTTATTGCATTCGGAAACAATTACGTGAATTACTCAAATATTAATTTCCCCAGGTAAAATTCAACATAGTTTTCACGAATAACCATACTATCGGCACTTATTTAAAGAGGAGAGAATCTTTTGCTCCTGATTTATGTTCAAACATTGTATATGTGTTTTGTTGTTCTAGCTGTAATACTAGGTAAATTGGATCAACAACACGTTGGTTCAAGCATAGAATTATTGAACATATGAGGAAGTCCATGAGAACAGGCCTACCTCTGAGCAAACCGGCGTTCCCTGCAATACGCGAACATTCACACACGGAAGACTACCCTTACACTCACAGTGGTTTTAAAATTCTGTCTATATCTGCCAACAGACTCAACCTCCTGATCTCGGAATCCCTGTTTATCCATAAGATGAAACCAGATTTAAACAACAACTCAACAGTCACACAGCTATTTACGGTTTAATCTTGTGACCGTAATTGCTTATTTAGTTGTTTATGGTGCGTTTTTCCGTCTTTTAGTTTGTACATACGTTCCCCCATTGTTCCATCTATTTTTCTTTTTGTTTCGCTTATTTTAAGATTTTTGTCATTTTGAACTGTTATTTCTTGCCTTGTCTGGCTCCAATGTATTAATTTTGTTCTGTTCCTTCTTTGTAGCACTGAGGATGAAGACGGTCGTCTTTGAACCGTTTGCTAAA
>NC_061857.1:13301394-13303894 GCF_019202785.1 Penaeus chinensis
GAGAGAGAGAGAGAGAGAGAGAGAGAGAGAGAGAGGAGAGTGAGAAGAAAGAGAGGGAGTGTGAGTGAGAGAGAGATGGAGTGGGAGGGAGGGCTGGGGACACACACCACATATGAGAGAGAATGATATAGAGAGAGAGAGAGATAGAGAGAGAGAAAGAGAGAGAGACGAGAGAGAGAGAGAGAGAGAGAGAGAGAGAGAGAGGAGGAGAGAGAGAGGGAGGGAAGGAGGACTCACACACACCACGGAAAGAGAGAGAGTGAGATAGTTAGAGAGGACTGTGTGAGAGGGGGGAGAGGGGAGGGCAGGAGGCACACACACACACATTCAGAAAGAGAGAGGAGTGAAGGCGTGTGAGAGAGAGAGGAGAGAGAGAGAGAGAGAGGGAGAGTAGAGAGAGTGAGTGAGAGAAAGACAGAGAGAGAGAGAAGAAGGAGAGAGAAAGAAGAGAGTGAGAGGAGAAAGAAAGAGAGAGTGTGAGCGAGGGACAGAGAGAGAGAGTGAGAGTGAGAGTGTGAGAGGAGGAGAGCAGAGAGAGTATTCGTAAGGTTGAGCCACAGTACCATGCTGTATGGTGGTTGCAAACTAATACAGTTCGTCACGACTTTTTTGTTTAAAACCGTGTTTTTTTTTTTAATCTTGCAACGATGCCAGATTGCGTGAATCTGTGAGTTCTTGGTTACTCTGATTTCTCTTTATGTTTATCTATTCACTCCCTCTTAACTCTTTTAGGCTATCTCTCTCTCTCCTCTCTCTCTCTCTCTCTCTCTCTCTCTACTCTCTCTCTCTCTCTCTCTCTTTCTAGTGTGTATGTGTGTGTGTGTGTGTGTGTGGGGGTGTGTGTAATATAACACCATATGAAATGCGTTTAATGCATATTATGTTTGGATTATTTATAATTTTTTTTTGGTAGATATAATTTGTTATAGTGATTATGTATATCTATTATATTATTTATTTACACTTATATTAATAACAATAACATACATCATTAACGCACACACACACACACTAACTCACTACACAACACTCACACACTTTATATTTTTTTTTATATATACATTTATATATTTTATATCATTTATATTTTCTATTTATATATATTTATTATCATGTGGTTAGTGCACTAAATTGTGACCGATATCACGACGAGATTGCATATTCGCACTTGAGAAGTCAAAAACGTAGGTGTCGTAGGGATGTTTCCGCGGTTGATAGAATGGGACATCCATTAGGACTAAGGTGGTTATACCTATGTATGCAGTGGTAATATAGGGCTGTTGAATTGAAAAAAATAATCTTTATTTTTATATATATTATTATATACTATTTATATATATATATTTTTTTTATATATGCATATTAATTATAATATTTTAGAATATTATTATTTATTTATGTATATATATGTATATATATATTGTACTGTGTGAGATATTTATTTTGTATTATATGATTGTGTGGGTATATTTATACATATATTTATTTACAAATATATATACCATGTATAAATTTTACTTTTATAGATATATATTTTATTATTATATATATTTATATATATATATCATACACCTAACACACAAAAACTCACACTCACACATCACTATAAGGGAGGGCATGCCTACCAGGATCCCACGTACACGCTCCCACCTGTACTTAAGGATCTGGAAGTCCAGGTCAGAGAGAGTCCCTTCAGAGAAGTTCTGCCGTACCGCTTGCGGTCTGGCTAGCTCCTGCCGCGCGAACCCAACGCGGGCTGGAACAACGGACTTAGCCGTACATGGACTTGTACAGTGTGATTATATGTGTGGTTATTCATATTCATCCTGATATACCTTATGTTTAAAGTGTTCATATAGAGACTTTTTCTCACGCTCACACACCTCTCATCTCACTCACTCTCACAAACGCACACTCTTATTTATTTTTATTTATTTTATATATTGTATAGTTTATTAATATAGATATTATATATTCCACTCAATAATTATTATATATATTATATATTTATTTATTTCATATATATATATATTTATAATAATTATATATATATATTATTATATTTATATTATATTTTTAGTATGTTTTTTAGTCAATATGATTTTTTTTTTTATATATTGTGTATGTTGTAGCGCTTCGTATATTATATTTCATAGCCAGATTAATTATCACAAGGATAATATAATCACAAACCTTTCCCCCAAAGGGGTTTACCTTCATCTGGTGGAAGACAGCGCTGGCTACGTGGAGTGGAAAAGGGTCGATTACCATCAGTTTCCAAGGGGTATTTTTTCTTCTGCTATGTAAGTAATTGGACTCGGGGGTCAACCGACTGGGCCAGTTCCACTGTTGATACAGTTGTTTTTGTTGAAAGAAAATGAAGTTATATAAATATGTGCAAATTAAGCTCAAAATCTCTTAAACTATACACTCTACACATATGACACTCACACTCATCACTCAATCACACATCACACTACTCACACATCACTCAACTACA
>NC_061857.1:13366394-13368894 GCF_019202785.1 Penaeus chinensis
ATAGTGATAATACTAATAATTATTATTATTATCATTATGATAACAATAATAATGATAATTACCATTCATAATAAAGATGAGTTTAGATGATAATAGTTATGATAAAATAATGTTAAACACGATAATAAGAGCATTGATAATATCAATAATGGAAATGAAAAAAAATAATGGTAATGATAAAAGCAATTATAATGATAAGAATAATGATAAGAATAACGATGATGATGCTGATGATGTTAATAATAATGATGATAGCATTAATAATGATAAAAATAATAATAATAATTACAATAATGATAAAAATAATAATAATAATTGCAATAATGATAATAATAATGATGATAATAATATTGATTATATGAATAAGAGGAATGGTAATAATAAGAATAGCAATAGTAAGAATAAGAATAAGAATAAGAAGAGCAATAATTGTAATTATAATGATAACCAAAAAAATAACGAAGAAAAGAGATATTTGAAATTAAGGATATATATATATATATATATATATATATATATATATATATATACATATATATATCTATATATATATATATATAGATATATATATATATATATATATGCACACACATATATATATATATATATATATATATATATATATATATATATATATATATATATATATATGCACACACATATATATATATATATATATATATATATATATATATATATATATATATACATATATATATATATATATATATATATATATATATATATATATATATATATATATATATATATATATAGAGAGAGAGAGAGAGAGAGAGAGAGAGAGAGAGAGAGAGAGAGAGAGAGAGAGAGAGATATAGAGGGAGAGAGAGAGAGAGAGAGAGAGAGAGAGAGAGAGAGAGAGATAGAGGGAGAGAGAGAGAGAGAGAGAGAAAGACAGACAGACGAACAGATAGAGAGAGAGAGAGAGAGAGAGAGAGAGAGAGAGAGAGGGAGAGAGGGGTGGGGAACAGTATTTTAAACACAATAGAGTATTTCCTATACCCCGTTTTAAGATGTGAACCAGAATGATATGTGGACAAGGGTTAAAACTACGCGACGATACAGGCTAAAATACTCTGTCTTCCATAAAAGCGATGCAAAAATATGAAAGTTCGGGAGCATCTTCTCGTTTGTTAGAAGGGAGTATTCCAGCAACCCAATACAGAGGAGCTGCCTTTACGGTTTGCTTTCATTTTATAGTGTCATACCGTTTGAATGAGAGAGAGAGAGAGAGAGAGAGAGAGAGAGAGAGAGAGAGAGAGAGAGAGAGAGAAAGAGAGAGAAGCAGAGATAGAGAGAAGATATAGACAGATAGATAAAGGTAGGTAGATAGATATATATAGAGAGAGACCTCCCTCCTATTAATACATACCTTTATAACATTTTTTTCTTTACGAATGTTGGAGTTATCTACATATTTCTTTGGATTTGGTTCCGAATACTATATTCCCAATAACCCTTTCGCGTTCACTTTGATCCCAGCGCGGCTGTCCATATACGTTCTTTATTTCTTATCGAGTAACAATTGTTCACTACATAAAATGAGGAAACCATCACAATCTATATCGTCAGGAATGTAAACCATTATAGATAACGAAAGGCGGCCCTGAAATACCCTTCATGCAGTATTTAAAACTTAAAACAAGTTGACCGGGTTACACATCGATTGCCAATACTCCAGTGTGTATAAACTTCGGGCAGTCATCAATATAAGTCTTGCGTGTTCTTCATCCCCTTTCTGTCAATAAACCTTTGTTACTGAATCCCTCTTCGCGTCAACCTGACTATCGACCAAACATTCCTAAACGATTAAACTTACTGCTTTACAAAGAATTGTGAGTTGAAAATATCAACATATGATTTGCTATGAAGGGTGGTTATAGTCTTTTTTATGGGGTTTAATAGACTGAAGGATTATGTGTACTTTCCTCTGATGTGCCCATGGTCACGTGGACTGTAACATGTAGAAGTCAATAGGAAATGCATTTAATTGATGATATTCAGGGATAATTTCTAACAGACGCATTGATCGCCTAAATGAAGTTTAACTAACGTGTCAGTCATGTGTGTCTAGGCAATTATCATTATGCAAAGAGGAAATTTATATGTAAGGAATATTTATCTACTGATACGTGTAAATAACTCTTCTCCAAGCTACGTTCGCCTCTCTGAATCAATATTTGCTTTTAAAGTTTTGAACCTACACCAGAATATCAAGTCTGTAAATATAACTTCGATATAGTTAATAAAGTCACAGACATAAACACCTTGTGAATAGTTTAATCTAACTTGCTTCCTATATTTATAGTCATTCAGCCCTAACATCAAAATAAAACAACCCGACTTAAAAATAATGCAACATATCAGTCACGTTATCACCTTTGCAACATTATTACGCAATCTCCCCTGTGTTATCACAGACCCTCCTCTCTGCCACCGCTGGTCACCCACACACTCTTCTATTTGTCAAGATAGTTAT
>NC_061857.1:13378894-13381394 GCF_019202785.1 Penaeus chinensis
TGATAATTACAATCATGATAACAAGAAAAAAATGTGATAAATATAATAATTATTATAATGGTCAAAACAATTATAATGTAAATAATAATGATAATGCTAATATTAATACAAATGATAATTCTAATAAAGCTAACAATTGCAATAATGATAGTAAAAATAATAATTTAAAAATTATAATAATAATAATAATAATTATAATTATAACAACAACAGCAACAACAAAACAACAATAATATTAATAATATTAATAATAATAATAACAATACTGATAATAATGAGGGTGATAAAAAAGGATAATAGTAATAGTAATAGTACTGCTATATACCAATCATCATCATCATCATCATCATCATCATCATCATCATCATCATCATCATCATCATCATCATCATCATCATCTTCATCATCATACACAATCAAAGGAATAGAAGAATAACAATAATGACACTACTACTAATAGGCGCGGTTATACATAATAATGATAATGATAATGAAAATAATGACTAAAATAATAATGATAATAATAATGATATTAATAATAATGATAATAACAATAACAACAATAATAATAGTAGTGATAAAGCCACAACAAATAAAGAAAAAACTACCTATGGTGGAAACGGAGGTGCTGATGTGTGGAGCCCAGGAGCAGGCACTTAGGCCGAATTATGTCAGCTATGGGGAGACAGCCAACGCCTCGTTATGTAAAATGTGCGGTGAAAAAGTTGAAAGCGTTAGACATATTGTTTGCGAATGTAGGAAGTTGCCTCGAAAAGAGTGCAAAAGACGGTATGACAACATTGCTTGGATTGTATATTAGAAGCTTTGAGATAAATACAAATAAGAAATATCAGAAAAAAATGTATGAACCTAACCCCCAAGGTGTAAATTAAAATGAGGACCGTAAGGTGTTCTACGATGTAAGTATTCAGAATCACCACATAATTGAAGCAAAACGACCATAAACTGTTGTAGTTCTAAAAAGGGAGAATTGTATAATAGATATCGCGTCTCCGGGGGATAAAAAGATACATGAAAAAGAACAGGAGAAAGTTGAGAAATATCAAGGTCTTAAAAGAAATATTCCTAGATTGTGGGGAGTACGGAAGGTTGTGGTTCCGGGAATCGTAGGTACGCTTAGATATGTGACGAAGAATATCGAAAAGTAGTTGGAGAAATTGGGAATCATAATAAGAATCGAGTTACAACAAAAGACAGCATTACGAGGAACAGAGAGGATATGGAGAAAAGTTCTTCAAACTGAAGGTCTACAGAGAAAAGCCCAGAGGGAACTTTAGCCCGATCGCTTAGATAGATTATTCGGTTTATTCTGTGTATAAATAAATAATGATAATTATAATGATAAATAGAATAATGATAACAATAAAAAGAATAAGAATAAGAATAGTGAAAATGTTAACAATGATGATGATAATAGCATGAATAATAGTAATGGCAATAATGATGGTGGAGATGATGACAGTGATAATGATATTAATAACAATCATGATAGTAACAGTAATGACACTACTACTAATAACAATGATGATGAATGTGGTAATAATATGGATAGTATAAATGATAATGATAATAACAATAATAATGAGATTAAAAATACAAATAATGATAATAATATCAATGATGATGATGATAAAAATAGTATAAATGATAATGATGACGATGGAGACAACGATGCTGCTGATAATGATAATGATAATTATTATAATAATAATAATAATGATAATTATTATAATAATAATAATAATAATAATAATAATAATAATAATAATAATAATAATAATAATAATAATAATAATTATCATTATTATAATTATTATTATTATTATTATAATTATTATTATTATTATTATTATTATTATTATTATTATTATTATTGTTATTGTTATTATTATTATTATAATTATTATCATCATTATTATTACTATTTTTATAACTATCATTATTATTATTATTACTATTCTTATTTCTATTATTATCAATATTTGTATTATTATTACTATTTTTATCTATATTGTTATCAATATTATTATTATTATCATTATTATTATTATTATAAAAACAATATATTACAACAACAACAACAACAACAACGACAACAACAACAACAACAACAACAACAACAACAACAATAATAATAATAATAATAATAATAATAATAATAACAATAACAATAACAATAACAATAACAATAACAATAACAACAACAACAACAACAACAACAACAACAACAATAATAATAATAATAAGAAGAAGAATAATAATAATAACAATAATAATAATAATAATAATAACATCAAGAACGATCATTATAATTATAACAGTAATAACAGAATAACAACAACAAGAATGACAACAATGATAATGATAAAGGCAATGATAATAATGTTAACTATAAAACAAAAACAGCAAAGGTTAATGAGAATTTTTCAAATATTTCAATTCCGGAATAAATATGTGAGTTGCTTTCTGCACCGAAAGT
>NC_061857.1:13396394-13401394 GCF_019202785.1 Penaeus chinensis
TTGCCCTACTCATTTTCCTTGAACCGAAGTATGTCCTAGTTTTTCCAATTGCTGTCAAAGGATTTCTCAGATCCCCCTTTTTGATCCATTGCTGCTACAGTTCCTCCCTGTGCAACTTCAGGCTTCCTCAGATCCCATTCATATGTCCTGGGTTGCCGCAGATTACCCTGGCTTTTATTTTTATAACGTACGGTTTTTCGTTCCTCCAGCTAGTCTCAGTTTCGTAATCGAATGGCTGTATTTATCATTATAATTCTTTATAGTTGCGATGATCTAATCTTTTTTTTTCTTCTGGAAACAAGTGTTTTACTAAGAGTGACATAAACACAGTACAATGTTTCATTGGAACCAAAAACATCCATTTACTTACCGCCTACTTTGACGCTCATGGGGAGCAACTAATCAAGAAAACCGAGGAATGTTAATTCGTTATTACCCTTGTATAGGGACATACTGGTATTTCATTTATTTATACGGATACCCAGAACACAGAAGCCCCTCCATAACTAAGATTCTTTCCTAATTCCTCCTCGTTAAAAATCGTCCTATTAGATTTGTAATTCCTTACTGAAATTTCTCAAACACTTGTTCAAGAATCTTTACTTTAAACACCTATACACTGGCTCCTGAACAGTCGTCAAGAAATATGAATGATAAGTAAGCCACTGTTAATAAAGATTAATATTCATTAAGCTATCACTACCGGGTAACAACAAAGCTACAGTGAGAAGAAAAGTACCTACGTATAGCATAATCCAAAACAGAAATTACCCATAACACTCCTAAATCAGAAATTACCGATAACATACTCCTAAGTATGATATAATCCCTGTTACACTCAATGAGCTCAGTGCCAGTTCTCCATGCGTGGTTTTGCTCGTACATGAACTGATCTCTAAAAGTTTCCCAAGCAAAACTTTATATTTCAAACCAAAACAAATAGTCGACTCTTTTCAGAGAATTTCGAGATGCTTTTGCGTGTTATTGTTGTACCTCCTTCGCCAATAATGTAAGTACAAAAAACGAAATAAAAACAGAAAGAGACTCGACTCGCCTCAAACTTTCACTCGGGTTATTTCAGGCAACGATTCCAAACAGAAATGCAACAGGGTTATTCTGCCAGCTTTATCTTCGTTTATCGTTGTTCACTCGTTTCCTCTTCAATATCTACATACACATACACAACACACGTTATCTAAATGATCTTAAAAATAGATTGACTTGTATATAAACATGTATGTATATGTATATGTATGATATATATACATATATATGCACAAACACACACACACACACACACACACACACACACACACACACACACACTCACACACACACACACACACACACACACACACACACACACACACACACACACACATATATATATATATATATATATATATATATATATATATATATATGTATATACATATGCATATGCACATATATATCACTGACACACACACACTTACTGTACTTCCTACTTCTCCCTCATATTTGCGTATATTCTGAATGTCAAAGGAAGGAGCTCGCAAAGGGCAAGCCACAGCCGGCAAGTCCTTAGGTTGGGAGTAAAGGGACCAGAATTGAAGAGAACGCTGGGCTATAGATGCCTGTTTCGGTTTTAGGTGCCTTTCCTGTGCCAGATCAGCCTGCCATTCTGACATGTTACAGTTTGACAGCGAAGGAGAATTTACAGCTTCAGGTTGATTTCAGCGGTCGCCAGGAAGGGTGACGAGAGCGGGTGAGAAACTAGCAATTGGCAGGCGCGAAAAGAGCTTGCTGTACACACAGAGACGAACAGATGTACAGAAACATGCAGAGACAGCCATGTACATATATACACAAACGCTTATACTTAAACACGGGCACATGCTGTTGCACTGATACGTGTTTACTTTACATCTTTCTCTCTCTCTCTCTCTCTCTCTCTCTCTCTCTCTCTCTCTCTCTCTCTCTCTCTCTCTATATATATATATATATATATACATACATATATATATATATATATATATATATATACATACACACACACACACACACAAACACACACACACACACACACACACACACACACACACACACACACACACACACACACACACACACACACACACACACACGCACATACGCACTCGCACTCTCGCACACACACACACACACACACACACACACACACACACACACACACACACACACACACACACACACACACACACATACACACACACACACACACACACACATATGTGTGTGTGAGAGAAATCTGAATCACGAAGGTAAATAGAAACAGCTGAAGTAACGTCGACGGATTGGCAGACGGTACAAAGCAACGGCCCGGGAATGAAGGAAACGAGGAACTGTCCTCAAGAGATTAACTACTATTTAGATTGAAAATTGGCAGCTTGTTTATGCGAAGGAATTACACTTGTTTATGGCCCGACGATAGGTTAGCTTGTCGTTAACGAGGTGAAAGGGGAGCGTCGGTGAGAATAGATTTCCTCAGTGAGCCCCAATTAGGCGCAGAGATGGTGGAGGAGACAAAGTCATTTTCCTCAATAGAAAGGCAGATGAATAGTCTTTCTAAGAAGAGAATCGTCGCAGCAGGTACGTGGCAAAGCTCGGCGTCAAGAAGACATCGAGGACAGTCCATTTTGGAGGACGCGAAGGCAGCTAACCCTCTCAGATTTGCCGATGACACGTACTAATATCGAGCTTCCTGAATAAAATTAAATAAGAAATATATAGATATTAAAGAATACTAGCTTTAAGATTTGGACGTACGGTAAGTGCTGACAAGACAACAAATCATGAACCAGGACAAATATAGAAATTAAGAAAATCGCATTAAAACATTGTGTTATAGCAATGACGAAAATACGCACATTTAGGGCAAGAAATATATCCAAGCAAAAATATGTTTAAATAAATAACCCATGTCAAACAGGCTCGACTGTTTTTTACGAAAATACCATGCTCTTTAGAACTAAAAACGATAAACTGAGAAGATAGAGACATAGAGAGAAAGAGAGAAAGAAAGAGACATACAAAGAGAGAGAAATGCAACTTGGCAGAATGCAACAGTTATAAAAGGGAAGAATATTTACTTCTCGTCTTGGCTCTCCGCAACTAAACCATTTTAACTTCGACCCCTGTGGGAATTCTGTTCGCTCGGGTGATATTTGCTTCATTTTTCTTTTAATTTTCCGCGATTTTATCTTTTCAGGTTATCTTGACCTTATTTTTACCTCTCTTCACCTTTTCTACCAATCTTTCTTTTTCACTCTGTCTCTCTGCCTTTTTCTTTGTGACTCTCTCTCTCTCTCTCTCTCTCTCTCTCTCTCTCTCTCTCTCTCTCTCTCTCTCTCTCTCTCTCTCTCTCTCTCTCTCTCTTTCTCTAGCTCTCTGTCTGCCTTTCTGTCTGTCTTTCTCTCCCTCTCTCTTTCACACGCACACACATAAATTATAAGAAAAAATAAGAACAACGATAAGAACAAGGAAGAACACGAAACCGGAAGACCTTTTCCATGTCATGTTTCTTCAGTGCTTGTAATAATTATGAAGACATGAGGACCTTTATATAGGTGCAATAACTGTCAGTCACATCGATGAAAAGGCACGCGATGACCACAGATAGATCGTGGCTACTCTTTGCGGTGCATATGCTGTTAATTGATTCTAATACCGCCGTTTCTACCATCTTCCGCTGGCGTGGGGCCATGTCTCGTTTGATAATGGAGGTACTATTACGTGGCCGTACGTGTCAACGTGAACAACGAAGGCGATCCTCTGTGACGGCGTTGGTGGGTGTCGATTCGCTGCAGGATATTCACTGTCCTTTTTCTCCTTTATCTTTATCCACTGTCCTCTTTCGTATATATATATATATATATATATATATATATATATACCTATATATATATATATATATATATATATATATATATATATATATATTAACTGCCCTTTTCCTCCTTTATATCTATCCACTCTGCTTTTCCTTTTATAGTTAGATACAGTCATATTCTCTATATGCGAGTGTGGAAAGATAAGCCTATCGTGTTTTCCTGACGTGCATATATGTGCATATCCAAATGCATTGTCCTTCCAAACAGGTATGCATCCATACATACGTACATATGTCCACATACGTATACATACATATATATGTAACATGTACACATCCATATTCATATTCATACACATACACGAACACATAAATTCATGCGAGTGCAATTATGAGTTTAATCTACATTGTGTTTATATCACTACATTTTATATTTCTTAGAAAAGTTTTTGACAATAATCTGAAATCCTTGAATTTAGTCAAAACCATCCACAAGTACAATATTATCTTTTATACGCTTTGTCAAATATAAATAAATAAATAAGGATAGATAAAATACACCGTTCAAAGGCAGGAATGCACATAAATCACAGATGCTTCACTATAACTGCACTGCTCACCCTCCTCTCACCATGTCCATCTATATTTCCGCCGGGCATCTGGTGACTGATATTGGTTCAGGACAAATTGTTTCATTTCGACCGCCTCTTTTCGACAAAGGGCGGGAAAGAGTTTGAGTGCGTGTGTTCGACATCCATGACATGAAAAGAATTGGAGATTCCGTGGAGAACAGATAATATAAAACATAAAGCCTAAATGTAACAAGGGAAGAGAAGAACGGATACTTGAGAAATGGAAGACAGTGGTATATAAGTGCACTGACCTTGCACAGTGATGTTGCATAGTCTGAGTATGTTATTCACAAAACTATGGTAAACTATAGTTCGAAAGGGGAAATAAATGTATTCATTTTTAAGGTTTTAGAGGAAACATTATTGGCAATGATAATCTCGATATTGGCGATAATATGATTAAATGTAAACATAACAGTGATGATGAAAGTGATGGTCATAAGACTCCCAATCAACAACACATGTCAGTTATGTTGATTTCCCTTCCATTGCAGAAAATGCCCAGTGAGTTCCACCCT
>NC_061857.1:13406394-13408894 GCF_019202785.1 Penaeus chinensis
CAATGATGATAATAATAGTAATAAAATAAATAACACTACTACTAATAATAATAGTAATAATAATAATGATGATAATAATAATAATAACAATTATAATAAAAAAAAAATAATTATGATAATGTTAAGGATAAGGATAAGGATAAGGATAAGGATAAGGATAAGGATAAAGATACAGATAAAGATAAAGATAAAGATAAAGATAAAGATAAAGATAAAGATAAAGATAAAGATAAAGATAAAGATAAAGATAAAGATAAGGATAAGGAAAATGATAATGATAATGATAATGATAATGATAATGATAAAACAATAATAATAATAATAATAATAATAATAATAATAATAATAATAATATTGATGATGATGACGACGATAATAATAATAATGATAGTAGTAATAATAATAACAACAACAATAATAATAATAATAATAATAACAATGATAATGATAATGATAATAATAACAAAGAAAACACGAAATAAAAAGAAAAAGAAAGAAAAAAAAAGCACCGATTCGATCTGATGCATCCAGCGACGATTGATGTCAAGCGTTGGACAGAAAATATTTGCGTGATTTGGCTCATTCTATCCCAAGACGCATTCAGCATGTACCATATTCTCCAAAAATAAATAAATAAGTAAATAAAATAATAATAATAGTAATTATTATTAAGAAATAATAAAATAAAATAAATTGTCATCTGTTGTCTATATCTATACATATCTATATCTATATCTATATATATCTATATCTATATCTATATATATATATATATCTATATCTATATCTATATATATATTTGTTTATTTATATATATACATATATACATACATTCTGCATATTGCACTAGGATTACAAGATTAAAGGTTGACCTGGAAAAGAGTGACAGTCATGATACTCATGAAAAGAACGGATATATGTAGTTGGAGTCATTTATAAAATTTATCTATTTATATTATAAGAGAAATCTTTATAAAAGTTTATATATTTTTTGTTCTATATTTGGAATCATTACTCATATACATTATATTTATATACAAATATATATATATATATATATATATATATATATACATGTATACATACATATATGTATGTGTGTGCTTTATATACAAATTTATATATATATATATACATGTATACATATATATATATATATATATATATATATATATATATATATATATATATATATATATATATATATACATATATATGCATTTAAATTCATATATATATATATATATATATATATATATATATATATATTTGTTTTTTTCTTTGAACAGCCATTCATTCCACTGCAGGACAGAGAGGTTATATGGTTGTGTCACTCTTGCCTGATTGGATGCCCTTCCTAATCAACCGGCGCGCTAACACTGGTGCCACGGCGGCAACTTTCCCTACGACACCTGCATTTGACTTCTTAAGGGGATATGTCGTTTTCTCGGGCTCGAGCCAACAGTCAGAGCGCAGGCATTTTTACGACCACCGCGACGGGAATTGAACACGGTGCTTTAACCACTGGACCATCGCGGCAGTCATATATATATATATATATATATATATATATATATATATATATATATATATATCACACGCACACACACACACACACACATACACATATCATAGAGTGTGGTCTGCGATCCAAAGATACGTTACATTCCAGCTGCAGTCGCATTTAACTTTGAGTGGCACTATATTTCCCCCTGCGCGGGGCTACTACAGTCCCCATTTGCTATTGTTCTCCCTTTGAATTACTTTAATTACTGTTTTGTGTTATTTCATACCAGTGATGTTTTTGTCTATTAAATCTATTTTGTTTTTTAAGTCTTGCGTTTATCACTGACTGTTAGTGTTACTTTATTGTAGATTTATCCTGTTTCGCAGTGTCAGTGACATAACACGTCATTTTCTGCCAAGTCGTTTTTTTGACGTATTTATTCTGTCGTCTAATTTTGATTTTATTGATATGCGTTTTTTCTTATTTTGTATCTTTATGGTGTATTTCTTTGATTTTTATGTATATAATTTCTTATCTATGGGTTTTATGACGTATTTTATTTAATTTGTATTTCACTGTAATTTTTTTTTCAAAATATTTTACAATGAAATACGTTACAAAATATACGAACCATTTTTCAGAATGGTTCGTTTATTTTGTAACATGACAGCCCGCGACCTATAACAATAAACAAACAGCGTCAACTGGAATTCTGTATCTTTTAGATATACCCTCCTCTCTGCTGAAACATCACCAAAAGTTGTACCAGCCCATTTTTGTTACTTGCCTAGGTTGTATTTGCGCTGGACGTATGAATATTTTAATTAATAGGGCATTAGTTACATATATATAAGTTTTTTTTTGTTTTTAAGTTTAACCGTATTGAATAGATTTACTGTTGTCACGATTTACGTCATAGTTTTACTTAACCTAAAACCGTATTTTAGTCACTGCAAAATTCATTTTACTTGTATTTTCTCTTTTTAAAGAAAA
>NC_061857.1:13501394-13508894 GCF_019202785.1 Penaeus chinensis
AGGTGAAAATGAATGACACCAACTTTAACAATAATCATCCTACACACCACTACATATAACAGCTGTGGCAAACTAATAAACTCTCTGCTGATTTAGAAGGAAAATGCTGTTCCTTATGGTAGGTGTCGGATCACAACCTTGGATAATAAGGTAAACATTTGTGTTCCGAGAAAGCTTAACAAACACGACACCTGCCTTGTAATAAAAAAAAAAAAAAAAAAAAAAAAAAAAAAAAAACTCGAGCTTAATCAATACGAAATATTTTAAAATTAACATTCTGCATCTCCATAGCTTAGAAGCGTATCATCATTCAACGCACTTGTTGCTTGCATCGTGTCCTTTCTTACCGTATAAAGACCACAAATGAGATAGAAGTCAATGTCGCTTATTATAGTCTCATGGCATGTCACAAAATGCACCATTTTGAATTTACTAATAATAAGACAATAGAGATAGTTGCAATAAATGACTTTTACATGACCATGATTTGACGTGACCATAGTCCATGAAGTGTGTGACAAAACAAACCAATCAAATATCCGGTACCTAGTGTGTTACATGAAACAACGACTTTTCCAGGATTTCTTCTTGAAAATTCAGTTTCTTAAGGTTTTCCAGACCTAGAAAATGAAAATGCTGGAATTCCAGGTTTTCGAGGAATTCCAGTAAGCGGAAGAACCCTGTATAGCACTGTAAATGCAGTAGAGAATTAAAGTAAGCTGATGTACATAGCTACCTAATTGGTCTTTGCACCTACATGCCTTCTTTTAGTAAGCATAAAAGATTTAAATGGAAGTGCCAGGAAAGATTTAAGGGTCGTACTATAAAACAACAAGAAGTAGGCAATTCCTGACATTTCGCCAGCCGATCCCGTAATTGGTACAGCGAGACCCTTCTTTCCTTTCGCCTGGCGTTGTCAACTGCTTAATTGGTCCAGTTTCCGTACAACGAAACGCTGCTTTCAGCTTCGCCAGGCGCTCGCGGTAGATAAAATATTGGAACACCACCCAACTCGAAAGCCAGGTATACCCCTCTCCTTTTCCATTTTCGTAAGTAGTTTTCTGTAAAGGTAAATAGGATGCAGTATAATTATCTTAGAAAGCCATATATCTATGTATGCATTTTTTTTTTTTTTTTTTTTTTTTTTTTGTCGCATATGATTATTAAGTAACAGGTGAAGTTATAAATATTCCACTGTTTGAAGGATTTACCTGTACTTTGTTGATTTCTAGACAGGTGTCTGTGGAAAGTGCCGAGAATATTGACGCTCATCCCAAAAATAACCACATGTATCAGGTAAAGTAAATGTTGACAGCTATAGTTATGATATCAGGAAAGATTTTTAAAAGTGATAAAAATGTTTTGCCCATTTGAAATAAATAAGTCTGCTCCTCCGTGAAGATATGACGTGCGATGAAACTTGACTTGGCAAACTCGATTCCATGCCTCCGCGCTTCCCGCTCCAGCAAAGGCCAACAAACTTATCATAGTGATTGGACTAGTTATAATTATTACGATACATTACCAGAGAGTCAGGAAAGCTCTGTCATGTCAGAATACATGCATTGGAAGTTTGTTTGTAATAAGAGGGGGCCTTGACGATCGCTTGGAAATAAAAAAATAAAGAGATACTTTGTTTCAGAAATAGCAGTTGCTGTAGATGAACTCAACTGTCTGGATCTTCATGCTGCTGGGAGAATATATATATATATATATATATATATATATATATATATATACACATATATATTTATATATATATATATATTACATATATATATATTATATATATATAATCATATATATATATATATATATATATATATTACATATATATTATATATATAATCATATATATATATATATATATATATATATATATATATATATATATATATATAGTGTGTGTCTGTGTGTGTGTGTTTGTGTGTGTGTGTTAGATAGATAAAGATACATCGGATTGGATCATCCAAAAACGAAACATACAATCGGCAATTATCATTCTCACTGTCAAATCATTATAAAACAAATCATATTAAAACATAGAACGACAATCTTTCTCTGTAGAGGTAGTGGCATGGTATAAAAAGTAGCATGGCTAAAACTTTCCATAAACTATTTTCAAACCACTCAAAGTGAGCGTGCCCTACGGTGTAAACTAAAATGATTTCCTACAGCAACATAGTGATGGTACAATATCAATAAATTACCGAAGATAATAAGAGCCCCCCTTTATCAACTGCCCCCCCTTCAGAATTGTTCTGGATCCGCCCCTGTCTGTATGCCTCATAATATCATTGGGTTGTGCCTTTGGACATAAATAATAAATGGGTTGGTTATATAATAACAGCCTTTTTACTCTTGTTTGTATTACGATAGCTAAATAGATAAAGTACGATAGATATACTATAAAGGAATTCATATTACAGTTGATATCAGGGCATATACATAAATACATTGATAAATAGGCAATTTTTTTAATCAATCTTCATCACTTATTACTTAATGTGAATATATATATACATATAACATTAAAGCAGTTTTCTATAATCAAAACATTCATCTAAAACCAAGAACCAACGCAAACTCTGGAACTTTAGCTAAACAGCTGAGGTAACTAAATTGAAACTTATATCACAATGCATAAAAAAACAGCACAAGACCCAGGGACATGCTGTGTGAATAACCCTGGTGCCTGAATAAGAAAAATTATGACAAATCAAAGTTCATCTCCAGCTTTCTCTCTCTTTCTCTGTCCACCCTCTCTCTCTCTCTCTCTCTCTCTCTCTCTCTCTCTCTCTCTCTCTCTCTCTCTCTCTCTCTCTCTCTCTCTCTCTCTCTATGTCTCTCTCTCTCTCTCTCTCTCTCTCTCTCTCTCTCTCTCTCTCTCTCTCTCTCTCTCTCTCTCTCTCTCTCTCTCTCTTTCTCCAAACCCTTATTTTGCCCTTAACATAACCCTTTTTTGTTGATTGTGTACCTCCAGCTGCTCTAGTTTTCGTCTGTTTATTTCCGTTTCTAAATCCACCTTATGTCTGTAATATTGTTCAACTGCGCAAGATATAATATTTGCACTTCCCTCAGTTTCTTGTGGATAGGCTTTTTTTTTCTGCTTTTGGTGATTCGTGTTGCCTCCTAAACAAATACAAATTCCCCACGCCGTTCAAAGCTAGCGATAATAAATCGAGCGAAAACACGGGCTAAGGATCGCCTGTCCAAAAATGTTGCTTCGTGGTATACTGGGCTTACTTCCGCTAACGCCTGGCGAAGCATCGTTACACGACCGCCAGCCCTTTCCCGAAACCTTAAAGTACGGCCCTAGGAGTTAGGGAGGCTGGGCGAAAGGGGCACGGGAGGTACAGAGGCAACAATGCAGGGTATGGGGAGGGAGGAAAACGAGAACTGGTAGTAGGGAGGAAGGGGCCCGTGGACATGGCTTGGCGAACATTGCTGGGTACGTTTTCCCGTAAATACCCAGATTATTACTGTGAATTGCTAAAAGATTTGCTTTCTCTCTCTCTTACACACACACACACACACACACACACACACACACACACACACACACACACACACACATATATATATATATATATATATATATATATATATATATATATATGCACATATATGTATATGCATGTATTTATCTCTATGTATCCCTCAGTCTGTTTACTGATGTATCTACATCTGTATATCCATGTATATGTATACATATATATTTGTCTGCCGACTGATATCTATCTATCTAAGTATATATATATATATATATATATATATATATATATATATATATATATATATGTTTGGCTACTGGTCTGTGTGTGTGTGTGTGTGTGTGTGTGTGAGTCTGTGTGTGTGTGTGTGTGTGTGTGTGTATGTGTGTGTGTGTGTGTATGTGTGCGTGTGTGTGTGTGTGTGTATGTGTTGTGTGTTGTGTGTGCGTACATTTGTATGATTATTATCAATTTTCTTTTACTTTCATTATAACAACAGTATTATCATCATTATCCCAGTGCCTCTCCTCCTCATTAGCAGCACACCGTAGTTGTCATAAAATATTTTACGTCCCCCTCCTTCCTCGGCTCTTCCTGGATTTCGTAATCTGTCTGAAGGTCTTTGTCCCAGTCGCTGTGTTGCTCCATAAAGCTTACCGGTAAGATCTGAGGCAAAACATTACGTAATTCCCAATACTTTTTCAATTAGGAATTAATAAAAGAAAAGAAAATAACATAGGAAAAGTATTTACACAGGAAATTGGATATTCGATTTTTCCCAACATGGTAAAAGGTTAAGCTTCCGTGACTCTCAAAGGAGTCTTGCTTTTGTCTTTGCAAGTTGAGTTTTTTTCTCATTGAATTTCTTTGTTTTGTCGTTGCTGTCACATGGATTATGGTGTTTAGTTGTTGTTGTTTTCTTATTGTCTTTCATTTTGTTACGTGTGTCTATGGTTATGATAAAAATGGGTAATTTCCCCCTCAATTAGTGTAAAGAAACTCTAAAAAAGTAACACGGCATTTTGTTGTTCTTTTTCTGTAAATTCATTTAGCTGTACAAATCTTTACTCAATGACTCCAGAACAAAAGTAAACAACGGATGTAAATTTCTACTGTAAAACAATGATATATTCTATCGTAATGTCATGTAAATAATGAATATAAGATTAAATAATTCCTACCAGAATTATCATAATGGTGGGGATGCTGCTGATGATGATGATGATGATGATGATGATGATGATGATGATGAATTGATAATTTAAAGTTTAATGATGATAATATTAATAATGAAACTAATAACAGTAATGATGATAAGGGTAACAATGAAAGTAATATTAATGTTGGTAATGATAATTTAAGTAATAATGATGATGGTAATGATAATGGAAATAATAATGGTAATAATAATAATAATAATAGTGATACACACAATAGACATACAATAATGATAATGATGATAGAAATAAGAATGACATTAATAATAACGATGACAATGATAATAAAAAGACGAAGAATTTTAATAATAACAGTTATAAAAATCTTCATGCTACCAGTGACAAAAATATGATAATAGTAGTGAGAGTTAGGTCGACATATGATATTAAAATCATAATAGTATTGATGTAATAATGGGGACAGTAGTCGTAGAAACCGTTGTAGTAGTAGTTGCTGTTGTTGTTGGTGGTGTTTTACTAGTGTTGTATAAATATAGTAATAGAAGTATTAGTAGAAGTATAGGCAGTAATAGTAGTAGTAGTACCAGTAGCATTAATAGTAATAGTAGTTGTAGTATTACTAGTAGTAGTAGTCGGAACAGTATTAGTGGTGGTGGTGGTGGTGGTTGTAGCGGAACTAGTAGTAACATGAGTAATAACACTGATAATGATGACAAAAATAATAACTTAATTCTCATTTGCATATCTCTAGCAATCGATAACATTTTGGGATGCTTTTCCCATAAATAAACAGCAGTGTGTTCTGAATGCATATCGATATCCATGCAGCTGGTAAACACATCATAAAACGTGTCAAATGAAAACATCCATCATGTCAGAAAATTTTGCTCCAATTACGTGGCAGTGCATTATGATAAAAGCATTTATACTCTGCGTGTAACAAAAAGATCTGAAATATTCTAGAATTTTTAGGATGCTGAATTTAGCTTATTATCGCGTGATATTCAGGTCTGTATCAAAAAGGGAAAGAGTTGTTGTCATCATGTTGGAAGCTTGATAAAACAGTAATTCCTTCTGCTTATTATTCTACCTACTTATAGTGCTCTTTTATAAATATTATATATATGTATATATATATATATATATATATATATACATATATATATATATATATATATATATATATATATATATATATGTGTGTGTGTGTGTGAGTGTGTGTGTGTTTATATATATTATATCCATAGCTTTTGTAGGATTCATTTATCTTTGGTGGCAAGCTTTTGGCTTTCATTAGTGATGACAACTTTGTCTACCCATGAATTATATCTAACAAGATTTCCATGCCATAGGATTTCACCATCTGCATAGTGAAAATGTATTATGACTGCTTTTGTACAATCAGGGTTTTTGACTGATATCACTATAAGCAGGGGATAAGCTTGAGACTTTCAAAGTTGATTCACGATTGCCGAAAATAGTAAAGATGAAAATGAAGTTTTCATTCAAAAAGATAACACACAATAAGCTTATTCGTGCATCTCTGTTTGAGACATTTCTTAGGTAAATATATTGCTGGATCATTATCGATAATTTAGAGTTGAATAATCACTGGAACATTACAATCATAGATGTTCTTTTGCAACACTAATGCCTAAAGTTTGAATAAACATTGTTTGAATAATGGAAGAGTCATAGTTTTGTTAAAGAAAAAAGAACACAGAATGCACGAACACACACACACACACACATACAAACATAAACACGCGCGAGCGCGCGCACTGGTATCATTATTATCCTTATTATTATTGTTATTTTATTGTTATTGTTATAATTATTATTATCATTAATATAATTATTGTTATTTTATTGTTATTGTTATTATTATTATTATCATTAATATTATCATTACTATTATCATTATTGTCATTTAAATATCATTATCATTACTGCTATTGTTATTATTATCACTACTATTATTATCATTATTACTACTATCATTATCATTATTATTATTAATATTTTTATTATTATTATCATTGTTTTTATTATATTATAATAATCAATATTATTGGTTTCTGATTATGATTTTCATTATTATTATTATTATTGTTATTATTACTATTACTATTATTTTTATTATTATTGTTGCTGTTGTTATTATGTTAGTATTAGTATCATTAGTATCATATATTTTCATCTTTATAATTTTTAAAATTATCATTATTATTATTATCATTGTGTTGTCACCATCATTAGCATTATTGCTACCAATAATACGGTTCATCCCGCTTATTACCACAGAATGATCATTAGTATTTGTTCTTATTTTTCTTATTTTTATTCTTATATGTTATTATAAATACCATCGTTACAGTAGCTGTTGGTAAAGTAATGGGCAATGGAATAATTTTTTTTTTTAGAATAATCATTGGAATCATTATCAATATTACTAATATCACTAATAATGCTACTCCCGACGTAATATTATTATTACGGATTTTATCAACATGACCGTCATCCTTATCAACATCATTCATCATTATTAATCCTCACTGTCTTCTTACCATAGGTGAGAGACATCATACAAATAACAACCCATTGACCTGAATAGCCTCATTTTTAATAGTCGCCCCTAAAAATAGAAAATGCTACATTCCTATCACGCAATTTGATGATTACCCTGAATGAGGATGGAACTCTCAATCTTCTGAAAAAAAAGAAAAAATGGTAAGAAAAGTAGATGAAGAAGATTCAGAAAGAGGTGAAGGAAAAGGAGGAATGGTAGTGACGATGATAATAGTAGTAGTAGTAGTAGTAGAGGAAGT
>NC_061857.1:13521394-13523894 GCF_019202785.1 Penaeus chinensis
GTCATTATATCTAACATTTAGCGTGCTAGGGGACCATGCAGTAAAGTCTCATTTATTCACAAGATCAGTAATATTAAAGCCGTTGACAAGAGGCTGATAGGATAGAAATGTTATTCAATGATAATAAAATAATGTCTGTAACGATTATCTTAATGATGATTATTTATTATCTTTATCAAATCGATGTTGATAATTGTATCGATAATAATAATAGTAATAATGACAATAGCAGAAACAGTAATAATGATAAAAACGATAATAACAACACTAACAAAAATGATAGCAATAATATCAATCAAAATAATCACAATAATAACGTTGATAATAACAATAAATGAATAACATTTGGTAAAGGACCGCAATAATAAAAGAAAAGCACACCAATAAATGAAAAAAAAAGAGTTAAAAATTCCCGAATCTCGGTTTCCTGAGCCTCGCCAGCTGACTTCGGTAGACGGTCCCATAACGTATTCTAATCCATTGAAAGTAAACGCCAACTTTCGCCAACCGTAATGTAGACGATGTAGACGAACGGAGGAAAAGTTCTTCTGTATATAAGCTGCTTCGCTTAAATCTTCTGTTATTACTTTCATTACCATTAATTAACAGTAGACAATTCAATTTCCTAAGCAAACTCTTGTGATTAAAACTTACATTAGATTAATTTGATTGCATGTTGTTGTTCATATTATCATCGTCATTATTTGAAATTAGAACGAAATAATAATAATCATACTTTTAAAGAACCTAGATTTAGGGAACCATTCGATGAAAAAAAAATTAAATTAATCCAAACAAATGTAATCCGAATTCATGTTGACTGATGTAGAAAAGGTATGAATGAGAATGAATATCTTCACAATAAAAGAAATGTGTTTGATCGGTTTCGATTATATCTTCAGAAATACATGTATTCCTGACGAAGATTTAATCGAAACCGGTCAAATACATATCTTGTATTGTGAAGATAGTAATTTTTATTAATACCTTTTATACAAAGAATGAATATGTTGCTCTTAATTTGAAAAAAAAAAAAAAAAAAAAAAAATAGAGTGTGTGTGTGTGTGTGTGTGTCTGTCTGTACACGTACAGGTACACAGGCATCCCTATATAATATATATCGTCATAGATCTCAGACCCGTAATTAGTTTCAGCCATTCTGAGATTTTTATTTTCTTTTAATCCGGTGACATTACTCGTAGCATTTTTCGTTCTATATATTATGGTAATTCCTTACAATTTATATCGTGTCCTGGTACGAAAGGAGTTGTGAGTTAAATGTTCCAGCTTAATTATTTCTATAGATTATTATAGTTTATTAGCATATTATCATTATTACCTTATTATTATATTACAGCTTATTAGCTTATTATCATATTATAGCCTATTAGTTTATTATTATTATCAACTTATTATTATATTGCAGCTTATTATTATTATCAACTTATCATTATATTGCAGCTTATTATCATTATTATTATTATTATTATTATTATCAACTTATTATTATATTGCAGCTTATTATTATTATTATTATTATTATTATTATTATTATTATTATTATTATTATCATTAGCTTATCAAATTATTATTACATTATAGCTTATTAGCTGATCATTACATTATAGTTTATTACTGTTATCATTACATTATAGTTTATTACTATTATCATTATCATTAACTTATTATATTATAGCTAATTAGCATAGTATTAGTTACTAGTACACCAGTTTTTGTCATGAATACTCACCGTCGATGTATATAATTTCTCGTTCGTTACTGCATATTCAGATGATTATTTTGCTGCATTCTAATCACTAAGGATCTTTAACAATCCATCTTACTCTTGCTATTGATGAAATCATTTGGTCTTCAGATATCCCTAATTGTATGTGAACTAGAATCAGAATAATATTAGTAATTAACTAAAATTTCCAGGTTACACTTAAAACGATCGTGCCATTTACAAAAATCCGCAATGTTTAATTTTGTGAGACGTATGTAATGAGAGGCATATATGTTTTATTAAGCTTCCTCCTTCTCCTGAGTTTTCTTTTCGAGGTAGGAATGGTACGTTATTTACTTATCTTTTACTTTGGAAGGGAACCTGTTCCTGCCATTCGACTATTTCATCAACACTCTCACCAGGGAATTTTGAAGTGGTCTTATATTTATTTTGATAGTTACTGCGGATATATGTGTAAGTGAGTAACTGAGTGAGTAAGTTAATTAATGAGCGAGGGAGTGGTGAGTGAGTTAATGAGTGAGTGAGTGAGTGAAGGGTTAGTGAGTGAGTTAATGAGTGAGTAAGTGAGTGAATGGTGAGTGAGTTAGTTAATGAGTGAGTGAGTTAGTAAATGAGTGAGTGAGTGGGGAGTCAGCGTGTGTGTGTGTGTGTGTGTGTGTGTAAATTGTCAAGAGGAGGTTATTATGCTTGTTGATTAAGTTGCTAAATAAGTAGTTTATAACGGTAGCATATACATTTACTTCTCTGTATTAA
>NC_061857.1:13553894-13556394 GCF_019202785.1 Penaeus chinensis
TTTTTGTTCTGGGGTGCTAATTCGTTACTGGTTCATCCTAAATGATTAATTGAATTGCCTTGGGAAACTTATTTAAGCTGTGTCTCTAGTCATTGTTTGACTAGAGACACAGTGTGTGTGTGTGTGTGTGTGTTTTGTGTGTGTCTGTGTGTGTGTGTGTGTGTGTGTGTGTGTGCGTGCGTGCGTGCGTGCGTGCGTGTGCGTGTGCGTGTGCGTGTGCGTGTGTGTGTGTGTGTGTGTGCGTGCGTGCATGCGTGTGTGTGTGTGTATGTGTGTGTGCGTCCGTGTATACATTTGTGCTTCTGTGGATGAATATACAGGCATATTTCTTATATATGTATATATTAATTTAAAAAATTATGGACTCACAGGTCTCATGGATACGACAGCGTGATTTGCATATCCTCACTGTAGGAATCTTTACCTACACAAGTGATGAAAGGTTTAAGGTGAGATAACTCTTCCTATATATGTGTGTGTGTATTTATATCTGTGTCTTATCTATCCATTTATCTAAATTGTAATAACTATCAGTCAGTCTTATCTGTGTGTGTGGGTATTTTTGTATGTACATGTCTATATCCATATATGCAAATAGAGATGTAAAATGAAACGGAACGATATAATTAATAATTGTAAGAACGCACTGAACGATGCTTTTTTGTTTCGCACAAGGTATTTCATCCCGAAAAGAGCGACATCTGGAATCTGGAGATAAGTTCAGTCACCTTCAGGGATGCTGGTGTTTATGAGTGTCAGGTGTCCACGAGTCCGAAGATATTCCTGCCTATTCTGCTCGGCGTTGAAGGTGAGTTCAGAGGAAGGAGGGGGGGGGGGGTATGTGTGTGAGCGGGGGGAGAGGAGGTGTATGTGTGTGAATAGGGTAGGGTAGAGTGTGTGTGTGTGTAAGGGGGTGGGGGGGTTATGTGTTTGTTTGTTTGTGTGTGTGTGTTTGTGTGTTTGTGTTTGTGGTTGTGTATGTGTGTATATGAAAATGAAAGAGGAAAAGTGATATATAGTGCAGCTACTTACGTGTTATTACTTTTTATTTCATAGATAGAAAACAAAAATAGTAACTATCAGTAATCACCATTCAATACTTACGCTTTGCGTTATCATAAACGATAAAGCATATGAAACTTTAACCAATGAAACACCAGACATCACTTCCAAATATACCACAAAACTCAAAAAAAAAAAAAAAAAAAAAAAAAAACACGTCACAATCCAATGTCATTCTTACAAAAAACAAACACAAAAACCTACCTCATACTACACATTCAAAGAATAAAAAGAAAAAAAATGTAAACCTACCACACACAATAACTCACGCACAACCCTTTCTTCTCTACCCCCACAACCCCCAGTGCAACAAGCGAAGATTCTCGGGCCAACAGAAGTCTATATCAAGAACGGGTCCACAATAAGCCTCATCTGCACAGTGAACACCCACTCGGAGAACGTCGGTGTTGTCACTTGGTTCAGGAATAATGCTGAGCTCGATTACGATTCCCCACGGTAGGTCGTCCTGTTCCGTATGGCTTGGGGAATTAAAAGAAAGAAAAACAAAGAGAAAAGTAAAATGAAAGGAAGATCGAAGGAAAAAAAGAATGATCTAAGGGTGGGAGTGGGAGGGGACGATTAAAAAGTTCTTGGAGCTTGATAATAATAATGAATACTACTACTACTACTACTACTACTTCTACTACTACTAATAGTGATGTAATGAAATTACTGTAATCATAACGATGATATGATGAAAATTAGGAAATAAGGATTATGATAATTATGGGAATCTTGATAATTGTTATAGTAACAATAATGAAAACAATTTAAGTGTAATGACAATATCTATATGATAATGGCGATAATGATTATGTTACTAATGGTAACCGCAATAATAATAGTAATGATAATAATAATTAATAGTAATAATAAAATTATAATAGTAATAAAAGTAATAATAATATCAGTATTAGTAGTAGTAGTAATGATAATAATGATAATATTAAAAATTATAATAATGAGGAAAATAATGATACTACTTATAAACAAGTCATATAAATCATCACAAATAATAAAAAAAATCATTAATATCAATAATGATAACGAATTGACCAACAACAGTAAAGTAAAAAAGGTATGAAGTGAGACTGGAAATCTTCACAAACAACAAGAGATGTTTTCAACCGGTTTATATCATCGTCAGAAAGGCATACAAAGGTGATTACAGATCATATCTATATCAGGCCTGAGCTGACGAACAACCTGACGACTGTGACCTGCCGTTCGTTACCTGCACAACTGTTGCTAGTTTCTTAGGATCGAAAACGGTCGAAACAGCTCTTGTTCTGTGAAGATATTCTATCATATTCATACTTTTTGTATATTTCTCACAACGAACACGGGTCATATATATGTGTGTGTGTGTCTGTGTGTGTGTGTGTGTATGTGTGTGTGTGTGTGTGTGTGTGTGTGTGTGTGTGTGTGTGTGTATGTG
>NC_061857.1:13573894-13576394 GCF_019202785.1 Penaeus chinensis
TGATAATGATAATGATAATGGTAATGATGATGATGATGATGATGATGATGATGATGATGATGATGATGATGATGATGATGATGATGATGATGATAATGATAATGATAATGATAATGATCATAATAATAAATAACAGCAACAACAACAGTAAGAATAAGAATATATAAGAATAAAGAAAAATAATAATATTATATTCATAATCGTTTATATGATTTTTGTCACTATTATCATAATCATGGCAAAAATATCAATAATATTAGCAATAAAACCAAAAGCTCTCTTACCAAAAATGAAATGAAAGTTGGGCAAAAGCGAAGCGAGGCAAAGATGACTAAGCCTTTCTGGAGGCACTCGTGTGCAAAGAAGAAGAAGAAGAAGAAGAAGAAGAAGAAGAAGAAGAAGAAGAAGAAGAAGAAGAAGAAGAAGAAGAAGAAGAAGAAGACGAAGCAGAAGAAAAAGATAAAACAAAATCCCATTGGCCTTTGCATGTACACACGGGCATATGTGCTTAATAATACATAAAATAAAGATAAATGATAAATACAGCCATAAGTAAATAAATTATACATAAAAACGATTAAATAGATAAATGTAAACAAATTATTAGAAATAAATAAATTAATATAAATAAATAAATTAAAATAAATGCATAAACAATAATGGATAATACATAGAAGATAAATGACATAAATAAATACATAATAAGTAAAATGATAAATAATATGAATAATTGAATAAGGGACCAATGATAAATACAGGAGATAAATGATACATACAGCAACTCTGTCACCGATTTATTACACTATCTCGCTTTGACGTCACAGAGCCACACGTTGTATCGTAGTTATATGTATAAACTAATCATATGCGATTTTTTAAACATATGCTCCGCGCTACGCATCACTGAGGATTTTTTTTTTTTTTTTTTTTAATACGAATAACATGATCGAAGATGTTTTTTTCTGTATGGATGGAAAGGTTTTATTTTCTTGAAAATTCATATATTTTTGTCTGTGTCGTTTCCTATTCTCGTCACTATTTCTTCTTCCCTGTCACTTGCTTTCCGATTTTCAACTTCCCTGCTAACCCTGTATGTGCGAAATCATTAAACTTCCTATGTATATTGGAGGTTCACTTCTCTCTCTTGCCGTCATCCCCGTTTCATTTCCTTATATACTTGGTCTTCTCTCTTGCACACGCCCTCTCCCTTCCTTTGATGAATAAGCTGTAGGTGTCTATACCTTTGTCTTCGCTAGCTTGAAATATTACCTTCTATCTTCTTGTTTATATACATTTCTGTTGCCGGTAGGAAAGAGATAGACATTTATATTCGTTTCCATTCTTCACTTCCCTATTTTGCTCTTTCAATCTTCGTTATCTTTCTATTTGTTTCCCCAAATATCTCATATACCCGTCATCTTTCCCGTCCCCCTTTCTTGGACCCATATACATTTTCTGTCTTTATTCCAGACATGAATTTCAATCTCACCTAATTATCTTCCTTTCATCTTCCTTTAGCTGCTTGTATGCCTTCCCTCTCCCCTCGTCTTCTAATCGTCTTCTTTCCCTCCTTTTATGCCTGAACCACATCATCTCCCATCCTATTATATCGCAAAAGCTGCTCCTCCGTGTATGCCTCTCCTGTATTATTTTCTCCTCGGGAAATTTTACATATTCGTTATTCCTAAAGGCTAACATGTCATGCTTTAGCAATTATAAAATTCTAATATCACCAGTGGAATTTGGCGTCATTCTATTCGTAAACATGATATCTTTTCTGTTTGTTTTTGTTCTTTTCCGGCATCATAATCATTATCATGTCTGCTCTAGAATATTATTCTATAATTCTTCATTATTATCATAATCATCGTTATTATCAGAGAAAGAAGGTTAAACTAATAGGAGTGAATGAAGAGGAAATAAGAATAAATGGAGAGTGGGGAACATTTAGGAGGACGGACGATAGGACTGGAGGATATGACTAATGAAATAGAGAGAGAGAGAGAAAGAGAGAGAGAGAGAGAGAGAGAGAGAGAGTGAGAGAGAGAGAGAGAGAGAGAGAGAGAGAGAGAGAGAGAGAGAGAGAGAGAGAGAGAGAGAGAGAGAGAGAAGGAAATTTGATTTTTTCATTCTTTCATTTCTTATGTGAGGATTCATTACTAATATGTTTATATTTCTAAATTATAATGTCTATTTTGTTACATATTTCAATTATCTTCCAAAAAGGTGTGCACAATCTATTGAAACTAGTTTTCAATTTTGCATTTCATTTGATCAATTAGATTATTTATGAATATGGCAAATTGGACAGTTAATTGCTACCTGAATCATTCAAAAAATTTCATTTAATAAGTAAATACTGACGCTACATATAAACGTAAACTGAAACAGCAAAGTAAAAAGCTGAAAGAGACACGAATATACCCAAACTATAAATGGTCTTCACTCCTTTGGAATATTCGTGTTTTCTACAATGTAATTTTTTTATTCTTATCCTCAC
>NC_061857.1:13606394-13611394 GCF_019202785.1 Penaeus chinensis
AAATCGAGTCAGATCACATTAAAAAGTAAGAACAGTTTGTTCATTATCTCTTCATTTACTAAATTTCCTTCAATTTGGAAGCAAAAAAGTGTATTAACAACTTTTCCTTGTCAACAGCTTCTGAACATTTTAGTACATGAACGAGCTTTATATGAAATTATGAGCAAACTTTTCTAACTAAGGTCCTTGACGACCTGATTCCCCCTCTCTCGTAACCAGTATTTAAATTTGTCTTTGTAAATAATTTGTGAAAAAATATATATTACAACTATTACCAGTTGCCTAAAAAAGTTTGCATCACAAATAATCCCTTGCCGTCCGAAAGTTACAGTGAATTAGTTTCATTGTTGATTTTAACGTTATATATATGTGTGTGTGTGTATGTGTATGTGTATGTGTATGTGTATGTGTATGTGTGTGTGTGTGTGTGTGTGTGTGTGTGTGTGTGTGTGTGTGTGTGTGTGTGTGCGTATGTGTGCGGTCGTATGTTGTATGTACATTCGTACCATTTATCACCGCAGTTCCTAAGGCAGACCATCCTCCATCATTTCACAACTGGCACCCACTCCCAATCACACCGCCACCAAGTCCTCTTTGCTAACTAGCCTTACACCGATACCCCTCCTAAAGTTCACCGCCTACACCTCGGCAACATGAAAGTCACCTCAGTAACTGTCTCATCTTGTTTCTGAACTTCCTTTACAGTAACTCAGGACAGAACGCCCACGCGGCTTCACCTCCTCCGCACACCTTGAGGTCATTTACTTTAAGTGTACTATTACTACTACTATTACTACTACTACTAATGGCAATCATGAAAGTTATTACTATTATTTTTGCTTTATTTTATTGTTATTATTATCATTATTATTATCGTTATCATTATCATCATTATTATTATTTATATTTTTATCATTATAGTTATCATTTTCATTATTCTTATTCTTATTCTTATTCTTATTCTTTTCATTATTACCATAAATAAAACGATACATTTAGTTTCTGCTTCTAATCACTAATATTATTGTTATTATTATGACTATTTTCTGTAGTAGGACTAATTACTAGTAATTACAATATAATGATGATAATGATAGCTATAACACTAATAATAATAAAGATATTGAATGTCATGGTAACAACAACAACAAAAAATATTATTATAATAACAAATAACTCTAACAATAGTAATAATGATAATTATAATAATAGTAATAATGAAAATAATAACAATAATATTAATAATGATACTTGGTAATATTGTTGCTACTACTAATGATAATAATAAGAAGGATAATAATTATAATAATTATTATTATTATGATAATATTACTAGTAGGAGTGATGATGATAATGATAACAATATTGATAATAATAATAACAATAATGTTACTACTACTACTACTAATGACAATAATAATATTAATTATTATTATTACTGTTATTCTGATAACAGTATTAATAATGTCTATCTATTTTTTTTTTTTTTTTTTTTTTAGATGCATGTTTGTGTCTCATACACATATCTATGAAATAACTTGAATTTTGCAGAATTTTTTTTTAATAGCATTATGACTTTTAGTTTATATACGTTCATAATATATATATATATATATATATATATATATATATACATATATAACACCCACACACACACACACACACGCACGCACGCGCACACACACACACACACATACACACACACACACACACACACACACACACACACACACACACACACACACATATATATATATATATATATATATATATATATATTTATATATTTATTTATCGTCATACAAACATATATAGATAGATATTTATTCCATTATTCCTTTTTTCTCCACTTATTTCCTACTAAGAGAATATATTTTCTCCTGAAAATCAAACACCTCCTGAAATACACACTTCTCTTCCTAAGGACCACCTTTCCCCTTAAGATCTTTCCTCTTTAATCCGCCCTTTTTAACCTTCCTCTTCTTCCCCTTTATCCATAAACATTTGTCTTTTATCTCAATCTCTTGTCCATCCAACCGGTATTCTTTGTGGAATTTTACCTCTCTCCAGACGCCAAGATCTTCCGAATCTTTAGAATAAAAAGGAAAAAACAAATCCTTTTCGTCTCTTCCCAAAAGTTGGAAAGAGGAATGGGAGAGAAAAAGAAGGAAGAAGACAAAAAAAAGGGATATCCTTTTTGGTACGAAAAATCTTTTTTTTTTTTTTTTTTTTTTTTTTTTCTTTTACTCAGATATATTATTTTTCTTTTTTTCTTATTTCTCGATCAACCCTCGTCAATGTCAAAGGAGAGAGAACGATTGAAAAAGTGAACTGCCATGATCAGACGTAAAATAAATACGTAAAATCTTAATTGGCTTTTTAACTTCCTTTGTCAACGGGAATAAAAAGGCCTCGAAAGATTTATAAAAGAGGTTGATACGAGTCCCATGTTTAATAAACTTTTATATTTTTCATATTTTATTTATATATTTATTTTCTTTTTTTTAATATCGCCTGTAAAATGATTCAGCACATTTCATATCGTCTGTAGATTTTGATCACTCATCTAAGGCCGATCTTTTTAAAATAGGAAATTACGAGATATTCAAGGTTGATCATACTAATCATACTAAAAGTCGAAATTACACGGTGATAAAAAACAAACAACTTAACATAACTAAAATCAAAATATAGAACAGAAACGGGGGAAAACAAAAAAATGTCCAATCCTGAGAACCATTAACTATAAATATAGATTTCTACTTGAGTAAATATATAAACTGCACATATCAATTGACGAGTAACAATCTCTCACGGAAATGACAGTCTCTTAAAAATAATGTGAGTAATTAGGATGTTTTTTATGTACCTACGAGAACTATAATTGATACTTTGAAAAAAATAGCGTAGTAAAATAGTTATAATAGTGACGACAGCGATATCAATATAAAATATAATAGCAATGGTAGGCGTTAATAACAATGATGATGATGATACAATGATGATGATATCAATAACAACAACAACAATAATAATAAGGATAATAACAATAATAAATACAGTGATAACCATATAAATGATAAGACCAAAGTAATAAAAAGATAATGATAATGATAATAATAATAATAATAATAATAATAATAATAATAATAATAATAATAATAATAATAATGTATCTCAGTAATTATGATTATGATAAGATGATACTGAGGAGGATGCTAATGATAATAATAATAAAAAATGATGACAGTAATGATGACGACAGCATAAAATAATAATAATAATAATAATGATTATAATAATAATGATAAGTAGTAGTAGTAATAGTAGTGTAACAATAATAATAATAATTATAATGATAATAATTATAATAATAATAGTAACAATTATAATAATAATAATAATAATTATAACAATAATAGTAATAATAATAATAATAACAATAATAATAATGATAATAATAATAAGTATAGTAGTAATAACAATAACAGGAATAGTTAATAATAGTTAATAATAATTGACAATAACAGCACCACTGATGAAAAATGTATAGATAAGCAAGTAAAACTGTTTTGCTCGTTCTTTTTTTCTCATTCCAACAAGGATAAAGTGAAGCACATCCACTAATTAAAAAAAAGAAAAGACAAAAAATATAACCGTTCTCTGAATGCATCAAACAATTTATGCTTCAGTTTTTATTTAATTTTCTTTTATTTCAAAGTAGTTATTTCTTCGGAAAAATGGTAATGCTTATAAAGTGTTTGGTGATGATATTTCAAGTTAAATGAGTATTTTTTAAAATAACAAATTATTTGAAGATGATGTTACTGGGAAATCTGTGAAAACACTGATATTACTGGAGGTTCTTGTAATAAAGTAATTTGTTGACATCACAATTAGTAATACTGTTATGATTATTTCTTGTTATTATTATTATTATTATTATTATTATTATTAATATTATTAATATTATTATTATTATCATTATATTACTGTCATTTCTGTTCTTGTTGATATTGCTGTATTTCTTGTTCTTGTGGTTATAATGTTGCTATTGTTATTAGTATCCTTATTATTAGTATTATACTCTTTCATCCTTTATTCTTCAGGGGATAATATCTCATCGTCATCTTATTTCCTCCTTTCATCCCCGGTGTTGTACATTTCTGTAGTACGAATTTTAATATCCTCTGTGTATGTTCCATCTGCACTTTAGATCACCTTCTTTCTTCGTGAAAAGTTTTAATTCTTCCATGTATAACAAGTGGGTGATTTTACCAGGTTAATTTCAGATTAAAATGTATAATTGATTTGCTTCTTTCAGCAACACAAACGTTGGAATAAGGCAGATGATGAATAATAAGGGAGAAAGTGAGTCTTCTTGGAATATACACTCTGTATATCCAGTCTCGAATTGCTTTACTGTGGATTCTAGATTTGCCCGTCTTTTTCCAATACTTGAACTTAACAATTTCGAAATCCTTTTTAATATGCCTATCATTCTTCGTATTACCATCATCTATGAATGTGATAGTAAGTCGTATGCTTTTCAGTAGTCTATCTATCACTTGATGAGATTGGAAAATGACAATATTATTATTATTATTTACAATCTTTCAAATTAACTTTATCCAGAATCAGATGGTCTATAGCTCCTCTGCGTTTTCTTCATCCTTTTTGCTCTTTTCCTATGAGATCACTTGCTTCTAGATGTGTATATACATCATCAGATATCACGGACATCAGTAAATTCCAGACAATAGGTAGGCCTCTGTTAAGTCGTTTTACATTCAATATTTTACTTCGAGATGTCATATAGTCTGGTGTGTGTGATGTCTCTAGACATTCACTCAGATATTTTACCAGCTTGCTATCGAGACTGGTAAGGTGTTTGATCCAGAAACCTTCCACAGCCTTCCAGTTCCTCAGTTACTCATCCATTGTTAGCTCATCTTGTTCCTTAGTTCTTAATTTTTGTTCCACTCTTTTGGTACAGGGTG
>NC_061857.1:13688894-13693894 GCF_019202785.1 Penaeus chinensis
CTTATGAACAAAAGAACCCTGGATTTGATCCTTACAGATTTACACGACTGGCACCAGCCTCCTCTACCATATTCTCCTGTCGGCTGCAGCAAACACAAATCAGTGTTATGGCAGTCTCCACCCACAGTCTCTCAGCCAAAGCAGACCAGGACCGGGAAATACAGGCCACTCACACGTTCCTTTATCATACAGTTTGTGGGTGTGGGATGTCCACAGAATGTCTACCAGATGTGGATAGATAAACTCGCGTAAATCCTTTGGTGATATATTGACAGGAGAGATTAGATATACAAGGTTCTGGACTGACGTACATCTGTCTCGTACCATGGTGACAGTGCGACTGGCTTCTGTCTAAAATAATAAGTGTTGCCATATCATTGTTCAACACAGTTCGTTCACTGATACGATACACATATATACACACACAGTTTGGGCAGTGGATTATGCAACGTGGACAGACGTTCTTCCCGCTGTTGATGTGGAGGACAGGTGGCACAGCTACCTCTCGACCGTCACTACGGCTTTCCACTACTTCTTTCCGGAAAAGACACTTAGCACACACCCATCGGACCTGCCTTGGATCATCACGGGCCGCATCAAATGCCTTATTCAATGGAGGAATCAAGCCTTCCACTCACACATCACCGCCTAGAAATCACTCCGCAACACAGTCATCAGGGAAATAAAAATAGTCAAGAAAACTTTCTACCACAACAAACTACAACACCTGCAGCCCACCCAATGATACGGGAAAGTTCGGGAGCTGTGCAGCCTTCCAAATCGGCCGTGCACGTTCCCATGAACCAGCAACTTCAGCCTCAGTGAAGCAGCAGAGGCTCTCAATGACCTCCTCGCCTCGATCTGCCAGCAGTGATCCCCCTTGGACACCGCCCGCCTCCCCACCTACCTGCCGTCTCACTCACTTGCTCCAACAGTCAGCCTGTTCTAGGTGCTTTAGAAGCTGGAAAGAATCCGCGCCAAGAGAGCCACCACCCCCTTTACTTGCCAATGTGCCTCATAAAGGAGTTCGCAATGAAACTTGCCATTCCTTTTACCTCCATAATAAACGCATCATTGCAACATCACAATTGCAGACCGCATTTGTCACTACCCTTGGGAAAACCCCATGTCCCGCCTTATTTGGCAAACTACGACCCATCGCCATAACTCAGTTGCCCAACCTACTACGTGAAAGCTTTGTCGCCGACTGGGCTTACCAGGACCTCGCGCCCAGCGTTGACACTCGGCAACATGCGCTTTTCCTCTACCACACTCTGCCTCGTCAGCTTCCTCAACTTCGTCCACGCCCACCTCGATAAGCGCAAATCCTCCGTCACCAGCATCTTCATAGATTTCAAGATAGCCTTCGGCCTAGTGGACCACACTACAGTCATCTCAATAGCAGCAGCTTCCAGGGAATGCCTCATTCCCTGTCTGGCAGACTTTCTCTCTAACAGGCTACAGACTGCAGGGTCTGTAGAATGCGCGTGCTGAGTCAGGTTTCCAGCCTTCTGTCACTCACGTGTGGAGTCCCCCATGGGACTAATATGGGGCCCGTATGTTTCCTATTCATGATTAACGACGTGTTTCTGGATACCGAGCGTCGCTGGAAGTACGTGGATGACTCGACAATCGTCGCCGCCATTAACAGTTCCTGCCCTGACCACTCCACCATCCAGCACACCCTCGACAACCTCTTCTCCTGGACCACCGCAAGTCACGTCACTCTCAACCGCCAGAAGTCGGTCGTGATGCAGTTCGACTTCTCCACCAACCCCACCACCGCGACCTGGTGCCCATCAGGGCCCGCACTGACCACTACAATACCCACTCTAGTCCGACTCATCAGCGAGCACTAGTCCACAATCACTAGTCCAGCTGCTAGCACACCTGTATTTGCATTTGTCTTTTGTTATTTTGTTGTACTATATTGTTTACTTGGTTGTTGTTGTTTTTTTATATGTAACTATGTGTTTATATAGTTTGTCTCTTTATCTGTATATCTATGTATATTTTCAGCCTCTGGCTGCATGAAAATCAATCAACCGATTATAATTATTATTTATTATTATGCATACACTGTCGGTGGCTTTATTCTGCGTAACAATTGTTTAGTGTTACATGAATTGTAATTGGCTCTACGCAAACGAACTTGCGTAGGCAGAAGTTTTCGGTGTGTTAAGATACCTGAGGGTATGTCGAAGGTGACGTCACACCTAGTGTACAAGGGACAGGTCTCACTTTCATTGCACCCACCACAATCGTAAGTTGCTTCCTCCAAGAGGAAATAATTCTGTTTTTCTTAATTTTGAAATAACTTTTGACTTTTCTGAATTCTAGTTTTGTTCTTTAAGCCTTTTAATTTTCATACAAAATATTAGAGCTGACTTCTGAGTCTTGGCTTCATTCTTGGCAATCCAAGATATCTTCAGTAAAAAATTGAATCTCTAAATCCAATTAAGGTTATCTTTTTGTTTTGTTGTACTTGTGAATTATATTTATATATATATATATATAAATATATGTATATATATATATATACTTTGTTATGTGAACACACAGAGTCTATAGGCGATGATGTATACGAGTGTTACGTTGACGGATCCGTACAGTCTGGATACAAAACTGGTTGTGCTGGTACTGTATACAAAAATGGCTTACTAAAACATCAAGTTAATATGAGAGTGCAAAATTGGGCCAGCACTACGCAAACGGAGCTGGCAGGTATACTCCTTGCAACGGAATTCGTAATGTCTCGGGGCTCTGGAGTAGTTTTCTGTGACTCTCAGAGTGCTCTTTGGACACTAAATTCTTTCAAAGCAGGTGGCGATGAGGAAATTGTGAGTTGCATTAAGCGTAACGTAACTTGTGCAATAGAGCGCAATTTCAACATACAATTTGTATGGATACCATCTCATGTTGGCATAAGCAAGCACGACCACGTCGACAAATTGGCGAAGGAAGCCTGTAGCAAAGATACTGTGAACGTAGATCTTGGGATGCCTCTTGCTAGGGTTGCACATATATTGAAAAGTTCTCATAAGGAAGAACTAGTAGATCTGACGAACACTCAAAGGCCTGAAAGCTGTACCATAAAGCACTACGATCAGTATAGAGATAGCAAGCCCTCCTATGGGTGGCACCGAAGTCAAACCAGACAATGTGACGTGGTTATTGCCAGAATACGTTTAGGTTACAGAATGTATTGGCAACTGCACGGTGCAAGAAGTGCAAATGAATCTAAATGTAGACTGTGTAACGAAGAAAACAAGCGAACGCTTGAGCATTATATCTCGGAATGTCATGTGATACAGCCTTTCAGACCACCTAACATGAGGTACAAAGAACTATGTGAATATTTCATTTCATCTGATACATTGGAAGATATACTCGTATTATATCCTAAATTTACTATGTAAAACTGCCGTAAACAAAAAAACACAGTGTTATGTAAACACGGCAAGATCATATGAACGTATTATTTTTGTATGATGTATGACATGTTTCTATATTACCATGTACAATTACAATAGTCACAGACTACTGTACTGTGTTAGATGTATATAAAACTGTAATCATGATTGCCCACGCCTGAGCAGATAGCCAGGGTGGTAAATAAACTTACTTAACTTAACCTTTTATTTTTATCATTTACTTTGAGTTTTACCCTAATGCACATATTGCTAAAAGAAAAACGTAAGATATGATCTTTTCAAATAAACATCTTGAAATGAGAAACATTTTGTTTGTTTTGTTTTTCTTTTACATAAGACTCTTAGAATTAAGGAAAGGACCTACTCCCCCCACCCCTCACACCCACACACGTGTTGTGTGTGTTCAGTTGCGTAAAAATGGATAAAGGAAGAAATAGAGCATGGAAATAAGAAGGAAAATTGATTTTGTACTTGGCATATTTCGGGCAGGTCCTCCAACTGATCTGCTTTAAAAGAGTAGTTCTTAATTATTCATTTTTTTCTGTGTCTATATTACTTAATAGGATTTTATGATTAAATCAGCATATAAACAGTATATGTTTCTCGGGAGTGTGTTTCTTGCACGGTGATAATATTTTTATAGCCGGGTTTCCAAAATATATTCTTGCAAGATGACCTGTTCGATATATATATATATATATATATATATATATATATATATATAATGGATATTTTTTTTTTTATTATATATATGAGTATGTTTATATGCATGTATGTATAATTATTTATATTTATTTAAAAATATTTATGTATGTTTATATATATTTATGAGTGGAGGTAACCACGGAGAGTCGAAGTCTCAAACCTGCCCGTTAGGCGGTCTGTGGACAATTGTCTCTCTCTTTTTGACCCCAGACCAACAGAAGAATTTGGCGTCAACCCAGACGAATGAGCAGCCCTAATTAGGGAGAGCATTGCCCACCCTCAAATGAGTAATGTACGCACTCTCATGGACAATAAAAAATCAACAAGACCTGAAGGGAGAACAGGACTTATTGCAAAAGAATTGTCTCGCTACAGATTTGATAATGCAGCATTGAGCGAAACCAGGCTTGATGATGAAGGCTCCATTTCTGAGCCAAAGGATGACTACACCTTCTTTTGGAAAGGTAAACCTGAAAATGAACAAAACAAAACCACTTGCACAACTTCCTGACCTTGATGAACGTTCGATGAAGCTTCGCACCTCACTGACTTCTTCCTGACACATGACCATTGAAGAGCTTGAATTTCCACCAAGCATTGAAGAGCTTAAGAGGGCAATAGCCCAACCAGCTCGGGAAAAGCCCCAGGCATGGAATGAATACCTACAGAGTTTTTCAAATCTGCAGGCCTTATCACACTTCATACATTTTATCTACTTGACATCTGGGAGGAAGAAGCCATACCAAGTGACTTCAGTGATGCAAGAACAAAGGCATCAGAACCGACGGTGGGAATTATCGCAGGATTTCCCTACTGTCAATTACCGGGAAGATCCTGGCCAGAATTATACTAAACAGGTTA
>NC_061857.1:13703894-13706394 GCF_019202785.1 Penaeus chinensis
AGGGGTGTCCGGTTGAGAGTGAGAGTGACGGTTGAGAGTGGAGAGGGAGAGGGGAAGGGGAAGGGGAAGTGGAAAGGGAAGGGGAAGGGGAAGGGGAAGGGGAAGGGGAAGGGGAAGGGAAAGGGGAAGGGGAAGGGGAAGGGGAAGGGGAAGGGGAAGGGGGGAGGGGTGTCCGGTTAAGAGTGAGAGTGACGGTTGAGAGTGGAGAGGGAGAGGGGAAGGGGGTGTCCGGTTAAGAAGGAGTGTGACGGTCGACAGCTGAAGGGGGAGAGAGGGATAGAAAGGTCCGGTTAAGAAGGAATGTTGAAGTCGAGAAGGAATGGGGGAGAAAGGGAGAGAGGAAAGGGGGAATCCGGTTATAAGCGAGAGTAGCGTTCGGTAGTTGAAAGAGAAAAAGAGAAAGGGGAGAGAAGGGGAAGAGGGGAAGGAAGAAGGGGGCGTCCGGTTAAGAATAAGAGTGCATCCGAGAGGAGAAAGAGGGTGGGCTACATCCGGTTAAGAACAAGATCAGACTCGGGAAGAGCAAGGCAGAATAAATAGCATGGAAGAGGCGTTCGGTTAAGAAAGAAATAGAAGATGAGGAGGAGGCGGGGTGGGAGTACATATTCGGTTAAAAATCCGATAGCGAAGTTTTATTTTTTTTCCTTTAATACTGGGCCGGCGAAAATGCGTCCGCTTCGGCCGGATTGGATTTCGTTCTTTCTGTACGGTGTCCGGTGCTCTGGAGAGATTAGAAATGGATAAGGTAAATGGAGTGGAGTTTTCTGAGAGGACTTTATACATATACAGAGGCACGCACGCGCACTCACACATACTCACTCATAGTATTATTATTATCATCATCATTATCATTATTAATTTTGTTATGAATATTATTATTATTATCATTGTTGTTGTTGTTATTATTATTATCTTCCTTATTATCTTTATTATCATCATCATCATTATGTCATTATTATCATTATTATTTTTGTTATGAATATTATTATTATCATCATTGTTGTTGTTGTTATCATTATTATCTTCCTTATTATCTTTATTATCATCATCATCATTATGTCATTATCATCATTATCATTGCTATTATTATTAATGAGTATTATTATTGTTGTTGTTAATGCTATCATTATTATAATTTTTGTTATTATTATTATTATTATTACCATTACCAAAATTATAATTCGTATTTTTAGTGTTGTTGTTATTATTATTATCATAATCATTACTATTTTCATTATTATCATTATCACTTATCCTTTTTATTATTATCAACTATTATTATTATTATTATTATCATTATTATTATTATTATTATCATTATTATTATTATTATTATTAATATTATTATTACTATTATCATTATCATATTCGTTACTATTTTGATTATTATCATTATCATCATTAGTTTTTATTATTATCAACTATTTTTATTATTATTATTATTATTATTATTATTACTATTATTATTATTGTTATTATCATTATTATAATAATTATTATTATTATCATTATCATCATCATTATTACCATTATTATTATGGTCACTATTATCATTGTTATTATAATTATCCGTTTTTTTCTTTTTACTGATACTACTATTACTATTACTATCACTACTACTACTACTGTTATTATCCTTATTACTTTTATCATTGTCAGTATTATTATCATTATTATCACTATTATTGTTGTTGTTGTTATCATTTTCATTTTTTTCATTACCATAATTATCATTATTATTATTATCATTACTATTATTATCATTATCATCATCATCATTATTATCATTATTATCATTATCATTATCATCATTTTTATTAGTAGTAGTAGTGCAATTACATCTATTATTGCCATTGTATATTTGTTTTATATGTATTATCATTACGATCATTATAATAATCATTACTGTCATTGTTGCTATCACCATTATGAGTAATACCGCTATCATAACTTATAAACAGTTTTATAATTATTAATATTACCATTGTCATCACTAAGAGATATAATGAGTATTTTTATAAGTACTATAGTTATAAAACTCATTTTCATTATTATCACAACAATAGTGTATTGTTAATATCAGTATTATCATATTATGATTATTATTATTGTAATTATCATTAATGTCTATCAATGTCATCATCATCATCATCATCACCATCATTCATTGTCATTATCTTCATCATCATCATTATTATTGGAATTACTGTTGCCATAGATATTATTACCATTAGTGCTATTACTATTTGCCTTTACTATCAGTTTTGTTAGTATTGTTAGTATTTCAACATCTAAAATAATAACGAAAATCTAAACAACAGAGAATAAACGCAGTGACTTACTTATGGTACCAATAAACATTATCAAAAAATCATTTCTTGCAACTAATCATTAACCTGCAACATTAAGAAACCTTCCTGCAAAATGAAGAGAGAAGTGAAGTTCCCTTTTAACGTCACTGAGAAGCGGTGGCATTAGTCTGCAGCGGTTTGCAATGCTC
>NC_061857.1:13713894-13716394 GCF_019202785.1 Penaeus chinensis
TTTGAGCATGTTAGGAATAAGTCGGATGGGGTCACCTCTTTTGAAGTCTGATTGAAGTCATGTTTGTGGGTGTCTGTGTATACATATTTGATTGTACACAGTATATGAGAGCAGGGATTGCCATTCTTAATTTTCTGGAACGTTTTGAAATTTTAATCCTGATGAAATTACTAGTACTAGTACTACACATCCTTATGCTACGATATTTCTTATTGTTTTAAAAAGATCATAGTCTTTTGAGCTTATATAAAAGTATATGACAAAACAGTTATGCTATCAATAATAGAATAAGATGAAAGAAAAAGAAAAGAAAAAAAGAAAGGAAAAAAAAGGAAAAACGAAAAGAAAAAAGACAAGAAGAAAAATATAAATATACATACATAAATATACATATAATTGAATAAATATACGCATATAATTAAATAAAGTAAAGAATAGAAATAAATAAATAAAGTATATATATATATATTTTATATATGACCCACGCGAGGAAAGGGGCCATCTTCCGTCTCTGCTGGCCCCTACCTGAATGTAGTGCCCTTCACGCATAGGTAACCTCTTATAAGAAGTAATTTTTTTTTTGCATCGGGAAGAGCAGAGGCTGGACCATACGCCCTCCTCCTCCTCCTCTCTCTGTACATCTCGTCAAATGAACTGGAAGGCTTTACATGTAACTGAATCTCATGAAGTCCTTTGAAAATATTCAGTGGCAGTGAGGTTTGAAAAGATGTGAGAGTAGTTTTTCAGGTGTATGAATATATGTATATCTATGGGCTTATATGTGTATCGGTGTGTGTGTGTGTGTGTGTGTGTGTGTGTGTGTGTGTGTGTGTATGTGTGTGTGTGTGTGTGTGTGTGTGTGTGTGTGTGTGTGTGTGTGTGTGTGTGTGTGTGGAATTCACGTCGAACAAGTACAGGGAAACAGCGAGTTGTGACCTGTGCAGTCGCCAGCGCCAGAGGACGTGAGCCTGCCATTCCTGCTAGGTATAATAAGGCCCTACAGGAACTTGGCAGAGACGACTCCATTGCCATTGCTCCGGCCGATAAGGGTGGCGGTGTAGCTATGATTGTACCGATCATGTCATTAAGATGGAAGCACTGCTCTCGGACGTCTCTACTCACAGGAAACGCGGAGGCGATATCCCTAGGGTTCAACAGAGCAGCAAGGAAGATCCTCAGATGTTTGGAGAAGGGGAAGGCTTTACTGCACCTGGACGATGAGACGACTGCACGCCGACGATCCGTGGGAACATCAAAACCCACAAGGAAGGAAACCCCGTGAGACGCAAAGAAGCTCGCAGCACCTCTCTCGAGCGCCTTAAACTCCAACAGCGGTTGTCATCTGTCAGACACCACCGATATGATGGCCAAACTGCAAAACGCTTGTCAGCTTCGACGTCAAGTCGCTCTTTACGAACGTACCGATTGACGGGGCCATCGAAGCTGCAGAAAGAACGCTTACAGGAATGGACGAGGATGAACTACCACTGCCGAGAGATGATTACGTCGCACTCATCTGCTTCTGTGTGGAGTTTGGCCCGTTCGAATTCCGAGGACGTGAGTACGAGCAAATTCAAGGACTTGCGATGGGCTCATCTCTTTCAGCAGTACTTGCCCAGCTGTTTAGGGAAACCATCGAAGCTGACCACATCGTGGGGAATAATGTAGTCTGGCTTCGCTATGTTATCTTAGCTGTAGTACCGACCAGGACAAACCTTCAAGACCTCCTCTATAGACTAAACGCAGTGCACCCCTCCATAAAGCTCACCACAGAAGAGGAGATAAATGAATAGCTCTCTTCCCTCGACTCCTTCATCTATAGGAGACCTGACGGCCCGGCATTCCCACAAATAAAGATGATTTTATACACTATTTCTCTGCCCACAGCAATATAACCAAAGAAGGCGTGGTAATTGGATTCTTCCTCCGAGCACTTAGAATCTGCAGCCCGGAGTTCCTGGAGGAGGAAATGCAACACGTCAGTAACAACTTCCGACGCCTCCGTTACCCTCGCGCCTTGATCACCCACCTCCGACGCAAGGCAGAAAAGATCATGACCAGATCAAGAGGGGACGCCACACAAAACAAGACACACAGAATTATCATCCCACACTCGCAGCTGACGGAACACCTGGAGGCCCTGTTGGGCCGCACAATGAAAATAGCAACCACTTCTGGTAAGAAGATCGGAGATATGGTAAGAGAAAAGAGGTCGGACCACAGAAGATCTCTTAGCCAGGTGTACAGCATACCTTGCGGCGGCTCCGATAAAGTATACATTGGTGAGACAGGACGAGGCCTCCACGAACAACGAATCAACCAACATCGCAGCACCCTCCGACGACATAACAAGAGGAGCGCCTTCGTTGTTCACGTCGACACCGACGGCCATCTCCGTAAGTGGTCCCAGGCCTCCATCATAAAACAAGGCCTACCCCCACGACAAATGAAGATGGTAGAAGCGGAGTACATGCATTCTACTAACAACTTCAAAACCACA
>NC_061857.1:13736394-13741394 GCF_019202785.1 Penaeus chinensis
ATCATTTTCAACATCATCATTATCATAATTATTATTATTATTATTGTCCTTGTTGTTGTTGTCGTTATCCTTATTATTATTATTATTATTATTATTATTATTATCATTATTCTTATTACTATTATTATTGTCATTATTATCATTATTATTATCATCATTATTAACATTATTATTATCATCTTAATTATTTTCATTATTTCTATCATTGTTTTCATTATGATGATCATATTGATTATTATTGTTATTATTGCTACTATCACTATTATTATCATCACCATCCTTTTTGCTGTTACTTCTATTCTACTGGAATATATATATATATATATATATATATATATATATATATATATATATATATATATATATATATATATATATATATCCTTTTTGCTGTTACTTCTCTTCTACTGGATATATATATATATATATATATATATATATATATATATATATATATATATATATATATATATATATATATATGTATATATATGTATATATATATATATATATGTATGTATATATACATATATATGTATGTATATATACATATATATACACACATCTGTGTGTGTTTGTTTTTATGTGTGTGTGTTCGTGTGTGTGCGTGTGCGTGTGTGTGTGTGTGTGTGTGTGTGTGTGTGTGTGTGTGTGTGTGTGTGTGTGTGTGTGTGTGTGTGTGTACATACATATCTATCTATTTACATATCTATCTATATATTTATATATCTATCTCTATCCATCTATTTATTTATATATCTATTTACATATATATCTCTCAATCTATTTACATATCTGTCTATCTATTTATTTACGTATCTATCTCTCTATCTATTATTAATATAAACTAGTGATCATCAACATTCATAAATTCATCTTTTGTCTTTTTCTTGATTTATATCAAACTTTTTTTTTTCTTTTGATTTACATCTTCATTTTTTCTCTCTTTATTTACATCTTCAAACTCTTTAGTCTTTTTCCTGATTTACATCCTCTAACTCACTGGTTCCCAAAGTGGCGGTGGAAAAAATCTTGTGGGGGCCGGTGGGGGGGGGTGGGGGGGGGGGGGTATGAGGCAAAGGAATGTGGCAGGAGTCTACAATTATCTTTCTAAAATACTTGGGATTTAGTCATTCGGCGAAGCTTTGTGCATACGTGTTAGCGATTATCATAACTTATCTGGTATTAATGTGTATTTTTTGTTGAATTTCTTGCAATTTCAAGACTTTGTAAGTAATGACGCTACAGATGACGCCTTTATTTGCTGACAAATATTGCACTGTTCGTGTATTTTTATTTATTCATTTTTTCAAGCTGAAGCAATAGAGCAACCTCTTTACTTTTCAATACTCTGGAAAGTAAAGAAACACGTAATAAAGATTAAAAATTTAAGATTAGGATTAATCCATTGCCGCCGGGGAAAATTATTAAAAAATGGGGGAAATGCTGTGCTCATTTTTTGTTTTTGTTTTTTGTGAAATATCTCATAGATACATAGATAGATGGCTCTGCTAGTGCTAGAGTCAATTAGTAGATCTTCTGACCTCATCTGATTTCTCCTTTCCTTGAATTGGCGGGAAAACATATTTCTTTTACTAGTGCTATGAATATCGATGGTCCCCCGATGAGATTCGATATGAGATGATAAAGCATCATGATGACATAATTGAGTTGCTAGAGGTGTACAATGAAATTTGGAAAAAAACACACTTTTCCAAACTCATGGCACTTCGCCCACATTATTCCCATATTGAAAGGAGGGGGTAATCCCAGATCTGCCATCTCCTACCGCCCAATTGTGTTGACAAGTTGCTTATGCAAGGTCATGGAACGAATTGTTAACAGTAGGCTATTGCATTTTTAAAATTTAAATGTCACTTTTTCGGACATTTTTGTCCAGGCAAACGGGGTCCCAGAAGGAAGTGTCTTGTCACCAACATTATTTCTATGTATGATATCTTACCAGCTCCTCCTCGGAATCTTGAATACTCAATGTACACTGATGATTGTGCATTATGGCATTCCAGCAATAAAGCAGAATTCTCGGCAAATCGCATCCAACTGGCATTAGATATGATTCATAACTGGGGCTTCCAGTGGAGTTTTAAGTTTTCCACAAGAAAGAGTATTGGGGTAATTTTTTTCACATAGGAGGAAGCCGAACATCAGGCAAAGTCTAGACAACCACCCAATACCTATTCAAAATTCTGCTATATTTCTTGGTCTACTATTTGATAGAGACTCAATTGGAAAGACCAAATTGGTCAGTTAAAGAATAAATGTCAAAGAGCACTAAATTTATTAAAGTGCATCTCTGGTAATAAATGGGGAGCCGATAGACAGTCTTTGCTAATTATATATAGAGCCCTGATTAAGTCTAAAGCAGATTATGGGTCAATCGTGTATGGTTCGGCATCGAAAGTTTGAAAGGTTTGGATGCTGTGCAGAATGCTTGTTTGCATGTGTGTGTTGGAGCCCTAAAATGCACTCGGATCGAGCGTCTTGATGTGGAGTCAGGATTACCTCCCCTCCGACTCAGACGCGGCCAGTTAGCACTGACTTATGCCGCAAAGGTTTTGGAAATGGAGGCACTAGGCCCTTTGCCACGCGACTCCACGACCTCGTCGAGAAAGTCGGTATAGATCTCTCTACCATCGACACCCTGGTTCATTCAAATATAGCGCCATGGAAAACCCCAACTTCTATAATGGAAGCCTGGCTTCCATCAGCCAAGGCCATGCCGCCGGAGTTGGAATATACGCCAGAGGTTCAGAGAGATCCTTATTAAACATATTTATTTTTTTCTTATATTTACCGACGACTCCAAGGCAGAGGAGTGTGTGGGTGCGACTGAATGTGAACTAAAGTTCAGATTGCCGAATCATACATCGATCTTTCTTGCTGAACTTTTGCTATTAACAAAGATATTGATTTTGCACTATCGACGAGCCACGATAGAATATTATTTTTTTTAAGATTCATTAAGTTCACTTAAAGCTATTAAGTCTTTAGAAACTACTAAAAATGAACTGCTGGGTAATATCATTTGTAAGTTACATGGTGCCAACAAATAAATCAAGCTAATATTGGCACCAAGCCACTCTGGTATCCATGGCAATGAACAGGCTGACAAATTAGCCGGGTCAACTGGCGATCTGGACACTACCATAGTTCGTACAGATCTCAGGTCTTTTGTGTCTCTTACAAAAGCAAAAATGTGTAGCAAAGTGAGTGGACCAACCTCCAACTGACAAATAAAGTCAGACTAAACATCGAATCGTGGGACACACCCACAGGAAGGAAAGAAGGGAGGAGGCGGTGTTGACCTTAGGGTCAACGCTGCAAGATTTACACCTGACTCCCTACAAAGAAAAGGAATACCATCCACAATGCCAGACATGCAACTCGAACCTGACAATAGACAACATCTTAATAGCATGTCCAAATTATAATAACCAAAGAAACCATATAATAAGTTATTTCAGATTAAAAAATAAAGATTTAACATCAAATATCTTATCAGATGACGAAAAAAATAATAAGTAAAGTAATCGCTTTTCTAAGGGAGACAAAACTTTATGACCTGATATAGATTGCTAGAATGTATAGGATCCTTTGGCTTAATAACCTTGGCCACATGCCGCTGGTTGATAGCCAAGAAATCCAACAAAGAAAGAAAGATGGTCACTCTGGTATCCATAGTAATGAACAGGCTGACAAATTAGCCGGGTCAACTGGCGATCTGGACATTAACATAGTTCGTACAGATCTCAGGTGTTTTGTGTCTCTTATAAAAGCAAAGTGAGTGGACCAACCTGCGGCAAAGTGAGTGGACCAACCTCCAACTGACAAATAAGATCAGACAAAATATAGAACTGTGGGACATCCCACAGGAAGGAAAGAAGGGAGGATGTGGTGTAGGCCCGTCTTAGGGTCAACGCTACAAGACTCACCCACCTCACTCCTTATATTGAAAATAATTCTCTCCACAATGCCCCCTTTGCAACACCAACCTTACCATAAACCACATCATCACAATATGCAACCAATACAACAACAATAGACAATATATATATATATATATATATATATATATATATATATATATATATATATATTTCCGACAAAAAATAAAGATTTTACATTAGCAAATATTCTATCAAATGAAAAAATCATCAGTAAAGTAATCACTTTTCTAAAGGAAACAAAACTGTATGACCCTATATAGATTGATAGAATAGATAGGATCCATTGGCTTAATAACCTACCCACATGCTGCTGGTTGATAGCCAAGAAATCCAACAAAGAAAAAAAGAATGATGGTTTTATTTTTATTATAAACATTATAATCATTGTAATGTTATAAACATTAGTAACATCAAAATAAGATAACGTAAAATATTTTCGTAAATCAATGAAAAGAGTGAAAGGGTGAGGCAGGCAGTACTTGTAACTGGCTCATTGGTAACTTAGTATAATTTACCAATTATATAAGTAAACTCACAGTGAGCATAGCATGGACGTACGTGCCATGCCCGTCGGCAATGGGTTAAATAAGGATTAGATATGAAATATCTACATAGCATAGTTGAACATGTCAAAACATTTATCAAAAGCTATTAACTAATCATTCTTAACTTTCTCATCAGTCATATAAACAGATTTCAAAAGACTTTTCAAAATCTGATTGGTTTCTGTATTACATATTGCTCTTCTAACAATATTTAGGTTTCGCTTCACTTTATATAAAATCCTTTTCTAAGCTGGAGGTATTTACGAGAGTCTCCCTCTTAATAATCCCTGTTTCGCTGTTTTCTTTAATATAGAGAGACGATTACTGCCTCTTCCATTGAAGTTTGGAATAAAAGGGTTAGGTTATTGAAGTAACATTTGTGTGACAAGGATTTGTTTCTGTTTATATGTGTGGATACACACTCACACACACACACACACACACACACACACACACACACACACACACACACACACACATATATATA
>NC_061857.1:13761394-13763894 GCF_019202785.1 Penaeus chinensis
TTTTTTTTTCTTTTCTTTTTTGTTTAAATTGAAGACGTCAGCAATGATGGAACGCCATTCCTATTTCTTTATTTGTTGTATGAGGTAGGCAGATGTGGTTAGTCTTCTGGACATTCTTAACTCATAATTTTTTTCTCTTTGTTTTCCTCTCACTCTTGTACCTTCAATCATTCATGTTAAGATATCACATTCCAGGCCTACTTCTCTTCGATGTGACCCCCAAAAGAAATCAGTAGCCTCTTTCTTAAGATTTTCATTAACTCTCTTTTCTCCTAAGACATTCTTAAAACTTCTTCATTTGTTCTTCTCTCGCTCCATACCAAGTTGAACATTCTTCTTCACAACATTCTTCTTCACAACCATTTTTCCATTACATTTAGTGTTTTTTTTCCGCTTCCTTTTTGATGGTCTTAGCTTCACATCTATACAGGAAAATGGTCCATATGTAAGTTTTGGTATATCTTTTTCTTGATGCTATGGAGATTGACCTTTTGGAAAGTGGCCATCTCGTTTTCAGGAAGGGTGTTTTTTGCCATTCTTATCCGCCTTCAGACCTCGCTTTTACAACTTCCATCCTTTGTTTTAATACTCCAAAGATATTGGAATTTATTTTGTTCTAAGTTGTCGTTACTGAGAAACATATTTACCGTAGGTACTTCCCTTTTACTAATCATCATCGTCTTCGTGTTATGTAAATTTAGGCCCTCTCTACTGCTGCCTTCATAAACACTAGCTGCTGTAACTCCGGATCTGCTTCTGCCATCAAAACAATGTCGTCGGCATATCTGATGTTATTCAGGTTTTTGACTCCGCCTATCCGCTGTACTTCCCCGAGGATTATTTCTCCATAAGTTTAAAAATTCTGGGCACATTACACAATCGTTTCTGACCGTTTCCTCTATACATATTTCCTCTGCCTCATCTTTCCCTTACTGTGGCACTTTGCTTCCAATATGAACTCTTTATTAATCTTAAATCTTTTCCTTTTACTTTAATAATACTTCACCAAGTCAAACGCTTTCTCGTTGTCTACAAAGCATATTTGATATATAAGGTCTTTTTGTTTTTCTATAATTCTTTCTGCTAATATCCTATAAGCAAAAACTGCATTACTTGTGCCTTTCCCTTTCAAGAAACCAAATTGTTCTACTGATACCTCTTCTCTTCTCTTTCCCTTTAAAAAGTATACTTAAAATGATGGCTATATTTCTGTGTTAAAGGAAGACAGACTTGCACATCTGGTGGGTGATTTCTCCTATGTCGTATGTAGTGTTTGATATTTCTGTTATACTACATACTGCATACATATAGAGATTATACCCTGAAAAGCATTATCGGGACAAGTTGTTATCTTATATTAGCGTTTTTTCCCATGCTTTCATCAACCTGTTTTGCTTATTTTCCTTATTTTCATCAGCGGTTTTGCCCATTTTCCCTACCTTCATCAGTGCTTTTGCCTTGCTTCCTGTTTTCATCAGTGCTTTTGTCTCTTTTTTCCCGCTTTCATCTGTGGTATTACATTTTTATTACATTCACCCGCTCTCATCAGTGTTTTCCCCTTTTTCCCCGCTTTCATCGGCGATTTTCTCTTTTTTTTTTCCTTGCTTTCATCAGTCCTTTTGCCTTTTTCCTCTGCTTTCATCAGTGATTTTGCTTTTTTTCTCACTTTCATCGATGGTTTCGCCTTTATTTTCCGCTTTCATCAGGCAGACAAAAAGGTACATAGCGCCAAGTCTCCGTGGAATCAGCAGCCAGAATAACGTAAACATGAGTCTTTGGTTGCAATATATCTCTCCTTTTTTTCTTTTTTTTTCATCAGTAGTTTTGCCTTTTTCCTTGCTTTCATCAGCGGTTTTCCTTTTTTTTCCTGCTTTCACCAGTGCTTTTGCCTCCTTTCTCCGCTTTCAACAGTAGTTTTGCTTTTTTCCCCTGCTTTCTTCAGCGGTTTTGCCCTCTTACCCTGCTTTCTTCAGCGGTTTTGCCCTCTTCTCTACTTTCACAGTTCTTATGTCTTTTTTCCCCTCTTTTATTAGCGGTATTTCCCCCCCCCCCCCCCCCCCCCCCATGCTTTCATCAGTGCTTTTGCCTTTTTCCTTTTTTTCACATTTTGCCTTTTTTCCGCCCGTTTTCATCAGTGCTTTTGCATTTGTTCCTGCTTTCATTAGTGATTTTACCTTTTTTTCCGCTTGCATTAGTAGTTTTGCCTTTTACTCCCCGCTTTCATCAATGGTTTACCTTTTTTCCCGCTTTCATTGGCGGTTTTGCCTTTTTCCTCCACTTTATATAGTGTTTTTGCCCTAATCCCCGTTTCCATCAGTGATTTTGCTTTTCTCCCCGCTTTCATCAGTGGTTTTGCCTTTTTTCTGCTTTTATCAGTGATTTTACTTTTTTCCTGCTTTCATTAGCGGTTTTACCCTTTTCCCCTGCTTTCATTAGTTCTTTTGCCTTTTTTTCCCGCTTTCATCAGTACTTTTACCTTTTTTCTCCTCTTAAAACAGTA
>NC_061857.1:13856394-13858894 GCF_019202785.1 Penaeus chinensis
CTTTTCTTTTGTTTTACAGTTTACATACAGAGCACTGGTTTGTATCATTACTTACTTTACATAGAGACCCTATTTAGAATATGTGCAAGAAAATATGCAAGAAATCTTGTGTGTATCTCTTTAAAGCCAAGACGGATCGTACATTGTTATTACTTTTGAGATATCCACAAGTGAACACAGATGTGTGCACCCGTGCTTATTAAGGTTTATTTATCTAACGACCGCATGTTTAAATAGATTATATATATTTTCCGTACCGCATTCATCTGATTAAACAGTTTTGATTCCACATTTGTGCAATACACAGCTGTGGGAATTACATCTATATATATGATTATCTCTGTGGGAGTTTAAGATTCCAAATCAAGGGAACAAAATGTGAAATGTTAAACGGCGATTCACATCAGTTTCTTAAGTTGAGTGGCGCAGCATAAGAAAAAAATATGAAATAGATAAGTTATTAAATACACTATGTTATATGTTGATATTTTATGAGGAAGATATATTTTTGAGGGTTACTGTTTCTCACAATAAGTGCTTGTTTCTCAATCTGATTTAGCCAAGGACAGCAAACTATGTGCCAAGACGGTTATAAGATAGGGGTAAGCGTATCTTAAAGATGTGAGTGTTATATGAAATAGCTTAAAACATTCTTTAACAAATATAAGCAATGCAGCTGAGAATATGTAGACCAGTAATCGTGAAAAGGCACTGTCTGGGTAAATATGAATTATATTGACACATTGTAATTCATTTATAGCTCGCGTGTATGTATCAAACATGACATCGCTATGTAGAGATGTATAAAAAGAATGATAAGGATAGAATGAGGGATGAAATAATTTGAACAGATTATATTTCCGTTTTCATCAATGTAGAAGCAATTTAGTAGCTCAGAGTTACCAACGTTGATTGTTCTTCACCACCGTCAGGCATGACAACGTCGATGTGTAATATACATCGGAAACAAGGAATGTGACACCATAAATTTTCCTTAAGCATACCGAATAATAGTTACATCCACATGTATAGTGCGGCGAGTCTTGTTTAAGCGTGTGAGTATAAATGTTTGTCTATTATATATGGCTTCCTCTCTTTTTCACTCTCTCTCACGCATGCACGCACGCATGCACACACACACACACACACACACACACACACACACACACACACACACACACACACATATATATATATATATATATATATATATATATATATATATACATATATATATATATATATGTATGTATGTATACAAACAAACATATAAATATATATATATATATATATATATATATATATATATATATATATATATATACTGTGTATATATATATATATATATATATATATATATATATATATATATACATATATATATATACATATATATATATATATATATATATATATATATATATATATATATATATATATATATATATAACCATACACACACACACACACATATATATAAAACACACATACACCTGATGTTTCAACTCGGGAGGAAACCACAGACCAGGCATGTTAATGAGTAAAGGGGAACGCAGTCTCCCTTCTGAGTATATAAACCCGTCTTGTACATATTGCGCATTCTGCAAATGGCCATTTAATTTTCGTCCGTTCGTGTTATCAGTCTTGGCAGTCTAGTCGCAGTTGTATACACAGGGATGTAGCTCGATATCCAGGGGTACGGGAGGCTCTGTGCTTTCAGGGGCACCCTATATTTTTATATATTGGATTAATAGGTGTGCGTAACGTAATAAAATATATTATCTATTTATCTGTGATAAATAAACTTTTCAAATTAAAGATAATTAATTAAAGATTACTTGTTTCTTGAATGTTTTTGTAGTCTACAGTGAGAAAATTCATCTCTCCTGTCTAAAAATTATGGTCATCGGTCGGGCATTGTTAAGGCATTCATCATTCTATTGTCATTAGTCTATTTACCTTAGTAAGTTTTCCTATGTCTTCTTTATGTATCAGGCATCATTTGGGACTCGATTAATTGAGAATAGAGTATAGAATGATGCATACATACATATATATGTATATATATGTATATATATATATATATATATATATATATATATACACATATATATACATATATATGTATGTATGTGTATATATATATATATATATATATATATATATATATATATATATATATATATATATATATATGCGTGTGTTTTTATATATATGTATGTATGTATACATGTATATATGCATGTAAACATACATATATATCTACATATTTATGCATATGTATGTATGTATACACACATTCACATAGATACATCTCTCTCCCGCTCTCCACCAAAATGTTTATTCAAATGGTTTTATTTTTAAGGCATATCAGAGTATATTATGATATCACAATTCAATGTGGGAGAAGGAAGTACGCAAGGATATTGACACTGTTTTTAAGGAATGTCTGTTGTTTCATCCCGCACGCAGATATGTAGGTGCCGGGTGTTAAGAATCT
>NC_061857.1:13873894-13878894 GCF_019202785.1 Penaeus chinensis
GGCTGGCAGACTGTTGCTGCTCGTTCTCGCAGAGAACTCGTGCGCCAGTCTGTTAGCCTCTGCTTGGGGGTCGTGATGGGTGCACCTCGGGGCTGAGCGGCTGGTAGCTCGCTTGACCCGTTGCCACAGCTCTGAAAGGGTGGTTTGGTGGTCGAAGGACTCACACCATTCCAGCCACTTTTCCTGCCTGACTCTGTTGGCAGTTTCCTTGGCATCCGTGACAGCTTCCCTTAGGAGGGATAGGTTGTCAGGGGTTCTTTGCCTTCGGAATAGTTTTCGGCACATGTTCACCCTGTGGTTGACCTCCCTGATCTCGTCATTGAAGTACCAGGCGTCTTTGTGACTTCTGGACCCAGGCCGAGTTTTGGGTATGGTCTGTGAGGCTGCTTCATTAATGGCGTTTAGCAGGCTGGCTTCGAGCACTTCCACATTTTCGCTTTGTGGGGGATTGTTGCATCTCAGACAGAGGGCCAAGGCGTTTTGAAACGCCTGCCAGTTGGCCTTGTCTGTTTTCCATCTTGGATTTGGTCTTAGGATTTCGGCTGGGCCAGCATCCATGAGGGTAGTTATAGTGCCGTAATGGTCACTTGTGACGGTCTCATCGACACACCAGCCAATCCTCTCCACCAGAGTCGCAGTGGCCAGGGTGAGGTCTAGGACCCCTCCTCTGACATGCGTTGGCTCTTGGGTGTTGAGGAGAGCGATCTCAGGGAATGTCTCTAGCACGTCAGCTATGTGATAGCCGGCCGCATCCGGTGCCCGGCAGGGAGCCAGGATGGGGTGGTGTGCATTGAAATCTCCCCCTATGATCACTCGGTCGTGTGCAGCAGAAGCACAGACCTGGCTGATGTCTAAGCTTTTACAGCGTGGCCGGCTGTACACATTGTACAGTTTGAGGGGCCCCCCGGCCAGGTGAACCTCGACGGCAAGGGATTCAACATCGTCTCCACAGTGCGATGCATCGGCTATTGCGGAGCAGGGGATTGTTGCTCTCACAAGGGTGATCAAGCCTCTCTTGCCAGGTGTTTGTGGCAGTGTGAAGGCATGGTACCCTGAGAAGCGAACAGTGTCCACTGTTAATGTCTCCTGGAGCATGACAATGTCAATGTTCCTTGATCGCACTACTGCTTGGAGAAAAGCGTTCTTTGCAGAGAAGCTATTGATGTTCCACTGTAGGATGCTTAGATGGTGTGTCATGATGTTACTCAGTGATAGTTACATCAGAGACATCGTCGGAGTCTGACAACTCCATTGCGAGGTCCTCGCTGGTTGAGGGCTCCTCGTCTGTTGTCAGGCTATCCTTGGGTCCACTGGGGGGTGGAGAGCCTTTGGTAGCTCTGACTTTGGTTGGTTCGGCTTTTCTCTCAGGCTTTTTCTTGGCTGGCCTTGCTGGCCTTGCCTGGGCAAGGTCAGCGTGATCTGGCTCTGGCTGCACAGATTCAGCCTGTTTTGGCTCTGCCTGTGAAGGCATGGCCTGGTTTGGAGTGGGGAGGGGAGTCTCGTCCTGGGGTGAGGGTGAGGCTGGTTTTTCTCTAGCCAGCTTTCTTCCCTTCAGGGCTGCGACAGTCTGGGTCATTGCCGTCATGGCGACCGAAACTGCCTTCTCGGCCTCCTCACTCGACCTCCCCAGGGCTGTTGCTACTGCTGTGACAACAGCAGTTAACAGGAGAGTCATATCGTCCTCGTCAAAGAGGAGATGATCATCTGTTGGGGAGGTTTTTGTGGTGCTCTTAGAAACTTTTTTCTTTAGTTTCTTTTTCTGCACCTTTGGCATTGTCGGAAACTCCTTTTTGTTGGAGACATCCGGTGTCGGCTGGGGGGCGGCTTCCTTCCTCTTAGGAGGTCGGGGGGCCTTTTCGCTTTTGTTCCTTCCCCAGACATGGGTGCCCGGTGGGGCAGGAACAAAGTCTGATCGGTTTTGAGCAACCTCTTGTCGCCTGAGGGCCGCCTTTTTCCTGACAGAGCAAGTCAGGCTCCAGGCATGATGCTTCTTGGCACAGTTGGGACATTTGGCTGTTGTGTCCCTCTTTTCCTCTTTGTATGCCTTGAGGCATACCTCTGTGTTGTGTGCCTTGCTACAGACACCACATTTAGGCTTGGCTGTACAGTTAGCCTTGTGGTGACCGTATTTCTGGCACTTGAAACACCGAAGTGGTTCTGGCACATACGTTCGAAGGTTGTAGGTGCCCCAGTTACCCAGATCAAGGGTAGTGGTTGGGGCACCTTTCATGGTCACCAGGACTTGCCTGGTTGGGGTCTTCCCCTTCGACATTCGGGAAGCCTGCACGACCTGTGGGTGTGAAGCGATCAGCTCCACATCGTACGAGACTGAGAAGCCAAGTAGCACCATCTTGGTTCTCTTTTCCTCGGGACTTAGTGGGGAAAGACTCACTTTTCTCCCATCAGTTAGCTCCTTCGTTTCCCGGAGGAAATTTAAGGTAGCTTGATCTTTGGGCATTATGATCATGCCCTGATCTCGGGCGACCCGGATCGACAACCGGATTTTCCGTTGCAACTCCAATGCCCTGACCAATTGGTAGGCATTGTCGAAGCCTTCGGGTTTAGCTGGCACTTTGAACTGGGTGAAGCGTTTAGGGGGTCCCGACTCTTCATCAGAGTCGGTATCCGGCCTCGGACGCTTCGGCCCGCCCTTTCGGCTTTCGGGCTTGTTTGAGGAGGCAGGAGCTGATGCGGCTGGTTCAGCCTGCTCTCCCCTCTCAGTCGGGGAGGCCGTCTGTGAACTCAGGGGCCTCCCTGGCTTAGCTGCTGGCCTGGAGAGGCCAGCTCGCGAGTCAAGATCTTTGACTATTCGGTGGACAGACCCATTGGCTTCGGTCTTGTCCACCTTAGCAGCAGGGGTGACAGTGTCATCCTGTGCTTGGGGCTTTCTTTTGCCACCGGAAGGCGCATATGCCTTCATGGTGACTACCGTGGTCTGGGCCTTGCGCGGTTCGTCAACTGTAAGTTCAGTCTGTGGGGGGTGTTTGATTGTTTTTTCCATGAATTGGTAAGTGCTTCATCCTCTCACGCCCCCACCCACCACGGAGTCCAACAAGGGGAAGCTGAGTGTCAGAACCAGTGTCTAACAGCAACAGGAGTGATGAGAGGATATACGCAGCCAATAGCCATTGTGACGGCACTCACGGACCATTGTGAGTGCCAATGGCGGCATGACTGCTTGACCCTAGCCTCCCGGGGGAGACCAGCCGATTGACCGTGACCGGGCCGGGATCAGGCCGCCTGTCTTGCTGGAATAGAGGACCAAAGAGGCGTGTTGCTAGCCGCAGGGCGTACTCGTTCACGGCATCGCTCAACCTCCAGGACTCCCGTCTCCACAGCGCACAAGGCTGCCACGCACGGCAATCGCGTGGGTAGGTGTAAACCCCTGGGGAGAGACCAGAGGGGATGCCCTTCCACCTACGAGACATCATTGTTTGGAGCCCTTTTGCTCAGCCCTCTGAGGCAGCCACCCAAAGGTTGCTTCACCGCAGTGAGGGAAGAGGAGTCTTGCACTTTTACCAGGCAGTTCCTTTCATCCCTCTGAAGCAACCACCCAAAGGTTGTTTCACCTCAGTGAGGAAGGAAAGGACCTGTGTCTTTTCAAAGTAGTTCCCCCTTCCCTCTAAAACAGCCACCCAAAGGCTGTTTCACCTCAGTGAGGGAAGGGAGGTTTTGCGTTCTTGTCAGGCACTTCCTTTCGTTCCCCTGAAGCAACCACCCAAAGGTTGTTTCACCTCAGTGAGGAAGGAAAGGACCTGTGTCTTTTCGAAGTAGTTCACCCTTCCCTCTAAAACAGCCACCCAAAGGCTGTTTCACCTCAGTGAGGGAAGGGAGGTTTTGCGTTCTTGCCAGGCAGTTCCTTACATTCCTCTGAAGCAACCATCCAAAGGTTGTTTCACCTCAGTGAGGGGGGGGCGGTACTCGAAAACCATTCCGGACGTCTAGACGGGAGCGGTCGCCTGTGTGAAGGGCAGGGCCACAAACCGACCGAGAAGCGGGGCGGCACGGGGAATGGTTACCCCGGCGGCCCCCGGCCGGCTGCGTGGCGCGAGCCCGCGACCTTTGCCGTGCCCGGTGAGGGAGAGGGGGGGTGAGAAGGAGGATGATGGAGAGGGAAATGGGTTGGAGAGAGAGAGAGATAGTGAGAGAGACAGACAGTCAGATAGACAGACAGACAGACAGACAGACAGACAGACAGACAGACAGACAGACAGACAGACAGACAGACAGACAGACAGACAGGCAGGCAGACAGACACACATACATACAGACAGGTAGACAGATACAGAATGAGTGACTTGTTTATGCATCCTACGAGGAGGCTTCAAAAGTTCGTGGAAAAAGGACAGTATGAAAAATGGTTTCAGTTATGTGTGGGAAAGATAAAAGGAGAGAGGAAGTAAGGAAGAGGTGGAAGTATGAAGGAGAGAAATTGGGTGAGGGAGAGGGGAAGTGAGAGGGAGACGGTGAGGGAGAGGGAAATGGGTTGGGGAGAGAGAGAGAGAGAGAGAGAGAGAGAGAGAGAGAGAGTGAGAGAGAGAGAGAGAGAGAGAGAGAGAGAGAGAGAGAGAGAGAGAGAGAGAAAGAGAGAGAGGCAGTTTTTTTTTTTTTTTTTTTTTTTTTTTGACGGGGCTAAATCGGGGCCGTAAGGTGGATTTCGAACGGTTTCCCATCGTTAACGTAGCACAGCTCTAGTCTGCCGAGCGCTGTGAGCGGGTGCATTGTCATGGTGGAAGTGAACGCGTTGATGCAGCTTTCCAGGGCGTCTTTCTGAGATTTTTTTTTTCTTTTTTACAGTTTTCTCAAAACACATTCATAATAAGCAGATGTAATTGTTTTCTTGCTCTCGAGAAAGTCAACCAGCAAAAGCGTCTCTGCATCCCAGAAGACAGTGACCTTTCCTTTTGAACGCTCTGATTTTGCTTTCCACTTCCACCCCTGGCAGCCACTGCTTTTATTGAATTTTGTCCTCGGGATCGTACTGGTATAGCCATGTTTCA
>NC_061857.1:13886394-13891394 GCF_019202785.1 Penaeus chinensis
TGTATGTTTGTGTTTGCGCGTGTCTGTGTGTATTGTGTACGTGTGTGTGTGTGTGTGTGTGTGTGTGTTTGTTTGCGCGCGCGTGTTTGTGTCTGTGTGTATATATGCATATATATATACATATATAAATAGATATATATATAAATAGATGTGCGTATATGTATGTGTGTGTGTGTGTGTGTGTGTGTGTGTGTGTGTGTGTGCACGTGTGTTACTGTTAATTACGGAGATTATATTGCAGAGGATAAAGTACTGCATGTGTTTTATCTGTATGTAGTTAGGTCCAAAATTATTTTACGTTTGTAGTTCTGTTGGTGACCGGGAAGGAGAGAAGGGGTGAGAGGAGAGCGGAGAGGGAAGAGGAGAGGAAAAGGGGAGAATGAAAGAGATAAGGGGAGGGGGGAACGGAGACGGAAAGGGGGGGGGGGCAGGACAAAGGAAGAGGATGGAGGAACGAGAAGGGTAAGGAGGAGAGGAAAAAGCGAATGGGGAGATGGGAAAGGAAAAGTGAAGAGGGGGAAAGATGGAAAAGGGAACGTGGAATGAAGCGAAGAAAGCTGAGCGATAAGATAAAAAAGTATATGAAGGGAAAAGGAGAAGAAGGAGAAAGGTAAATAGAACTAGAGGGTAAGGGATAAAGAAAACAAAAAGAGAAGGAGAAGGAGAGAGGAGGGAGAGGAAGGAATGAAAATGAAGAAGAGAAAAGAGAAAAGATACAAAGAAGGGAAGGAGAAGTAGAGAGAGGTTGAGGAAGGAATGGAAAAGAGGAAGAGAGAAGGGAAAAGGATACAAGGAGAGCAAGAGAAGAAGAGAGAGGGAGAGGAAGGAATGAAGAGAAGGAAAAGAGAAAGGAAAAGACAAGAAAAGAAGGAGAAGAAGAGAGAGAGAAGAGAAGGGAATGAAGAGGGGAAGGAGAAAATGGAAGAGACACAGAAAGGGAAGGAGGAGAAGAAGAGAGAGAGTAGAGGAGAGAATGAGCAGAGGAAAGAGAGACAGGAAGAGATACAGAGAGGGAAGGAGAAGAAGTAGAGAGAGCTGAGAGAAGGGAAGGAGGAGAGGGAAGAGAGAAGGGCGAGGGTATAGAGGGGAAAGGAGGGGAGCTAGTAATCAAGAGACGGCAGGTGGTGCGAGCATTTGCTTTCAGGCAACTTCAGACTTAACTACACGAGTGCTTGTAAAGTGGAACACTGATAAGGCCGTTATCTGGAAGACATGTGGGACGTTTTCATCAACTTTTAGTATCATTATTTTATTATCTTTATTATCATTGTTGTTGCCATTAGGTTTATTATTACTATTATCATTGTTATTGTTATCATTATTACTATTATTATTGCCATTATTACTGTTTTATTAGTATGATAATTATTATTATCATTATTAGTATATCATTATTGTTGATATTATTAATATTGTTGTTAATATTATTATTACTATTATTATTATTGTTATTATTATAATAATAAGTATTATAATTATCATAATTATCATTACCTTTATTATTACTATTACTATCATTATCATTATCATTGCTACAATTCATACAATTATCTTTACCATTTTATCTTTAATGAAATCCCAATGATAAAGTGCACGAACATGCTTTAGCTTACTAAAATACCTTTCGTTTGTCTTCTCTTTACCATGTGAATGTTAAGCTGGAAGTCAGAAAGCAGGAGTTAATTAAGCTTAAGGGCTCAAATGTTTTTGTTTTTTTTTATAAACATTACGTAAACAGAGGGAAACCTGATTTGACTATAATGACGATGTGTTTATTCCGTATAAATTCGAAAAGAGTTTAGTCTGTATATATCTTTACGCGTTTGTCTGTGTGTGCTTGTGTATGAGGGCTGTACGTGCACCTGTCCGAATGTATAGATAAACATGCAGCATGTAACTGTAAAAATGTTATATGTGTATCTATACATGATGAACAGAGAGGTAGAGGGACTGACTTGGTGATCTTAGTATGCCGCTCTGTGTTCGTGAATGTATGCATGTGTGTGTTTGTGAGTTTGTTTGTTGTGACAGCAATGCGTGCTCGTCTCTATAGTTATGTACGTCTGTGTATATTCATTATTCCTTTGACTAAAGACTTTTTAACACTTTAATAAATATTTCCCTGTCTAAACCATAAAAAAAATGATATCGCTACCTGTAAGTTTTCCATTCCTAACGAATTTAAAAGAAATAAATGCTTTATCCATCCTTTTTCACTTGCTACTAAAATGCAGAACGGAAGTAAAACCTGCTACGCAATTTCGAATTTCAGTTCAACTCCTTCATTTGGGATGTCAAACGACAAGATTTTCCACTCTCGATTTTTCAGTTTTATTCTCTTTTGACACTTGAATTTTCCTTCATAAAGTGGGCTGCGGTCTGAATGGAAATTAGAATTGGATTGCAGTATAATGTTCTAATAATATATAATATCATTTTCATAGTTCTGTTCAGTTTAAACAGTCATTTATAACAATGCATATATGTATGCACACACACACACACACACACACACACACACACACACACACACACACACACACACACACACACACACTATATATATATATATATATATATATATATATATATATATATATATATATATAAATATATATATATATATATATATATATTGGTCCTGGGTATGACCATAAACTGCATCCACCGCTGCCTTGTGGTAAACCCACTTCTGGGAAAGGCTATGGGAGTAAACCCAGACAGAAAATCAGGAGATGGAGTCCCGAAGGCGGTTTGGCAACACAATGTCACTCCGGCAACTCCTGCGACGCCGTTGGTGCCCAAGCTGTATCGACACTCGTCGTTCCCTTGGATCCGCCAGCTACGTGGAGAGGGGGGGCTTGCTGCCTGGACAACAGCTCGTCCTCCAAACACCTTGCCCAGGCTACGTAGTTCCACTGGAGAGGACACTCCAGCGTCACTGAAAGGTGCCGACACAACACGGGAGATGCGCAGTTACCGGTTATAAGCCCAACTGATTGGCGAAGGAAACGGGCGCCAGGGGCCATCTCTGACGGTGGGAGGGACCATTGCAGTCCCACTGAACAGCTACCGCCCGCCTCAAGCTGGGCAGCCCCTAGCCAATCAGGTGCTGTTCCGCCATGGCTCATCTGCTCCACTTGGTGCATGGAGATTAGAGTTCCGACTTGAAAATTGGGCCAAAAAAAGACCGCACCAGGCAACAACAAATACAAAAGAAAATCTCCAAAGACCCCATGTCTTCGCTTTGCTACTTGGAATGTCAGGACCATGTGTCCCGGCCTCTCCCCCAACATCCAACAGGTTGATGATGCCAGGAAAACAGCTGTCATCGACAGAGAGCTCTCTCGGCTAGGTGTAGACATTGCATGTTTGCAGGAGACGAGGCTTGCAGACAGTGGCACCCTCAGAGAAAAGAGCTACACCTTCTTCTGGAAAGGTAAACCCCCTGAAGAACCCCGCCAGCATGGTGTCGGCTTTGCCATAAAGAACACACTGATGACCTCCATCGAGCCCCCTTCAGCAGGCACAGAGAGAATTCTGACCCTCCGCCTGTCCACGTCTTTCGGCTCAGCCACCATCATCAGTGTGTACGCGCCCACGCTGTACTCTACCCCTGAGGATAAGGATCAGTTCTATGGTGCCCTGGATGATATCATATCCCAAACCCCCAGCACTGACATGCTTTACCTCCTTGGCGACTTCAACGCCAGAGTGGGGAGCTGACCATGAGGCTTGGCTCTCCTGTCTCGGTGCCTATGGACGCGGGAAGATAAATGACATTGGCCAGCGTCTGCTAGAGCTGTGCTGCTACCACGGCCTATGCGTCACCAACACCTTCTTCCCGTGCAAAGAAATCCATCAGGTCTCCTGGAGACATCCTCGTTCACGCCACTGGCACCAGCTCGACTTGGTATTGACCAGACGCAAGGACCTTGCCAGCGTCCTCCTCACCCGTACCTACCACAGTGCTGACTGCGACACTGACCATTCCCTCGTCGCCAGTAAGATGCGCATTGCCCCGAGGAAGATACACCACAGCAAGAAGAGCGGACGGCCACGCGTCAACACCTGCAATGCCAGAAACCCCCTTAAGATGCAGGGCTTCCTGAACCTTCTCAACGTGACCCTAGCAAGGGAGATGTCTGAAGACGACACCACAGACCTCATCTGGTCCCACCTGCGGGACTCGATCTACAGTGCAGCCATCTCCGCTTACGGAAAGAAGGAACACAATCACGCTGACTGGTTTGAGGCTCACTGGGACAGGATTAAGCCTGTGGTTGAGGCTAAGAGGAAGACCCTTCTGGCCTACAAGAACGCTCCAAACCCCACCACGCTTACTGCACTCAGGGTTGCCAGGAAAACATCCCAGCAGACAGCTCGTCACTGCGCAAACACCTACTGGTTGAATCTCTGCAGTAGAATACAGCTTGCTGCAGACGTAGGAGATGCAAGAGGGATGTACGAGGGCATCAAGAAGGCGACAGGTCCAGCGCCCAGTAAGTCCGCCCCCCTCAAGACCAAGACAGGCGACGTGATCACCGACCAAGGCAAGCAGCTAGAACGATGGGTTGAGCACTACCTGGAGCTGTATGCCACGCAAAATGTTGTCACTGATGCTGCCCTTGCCGACACCCCTGACCTGCCTGTAACGGAGGAACTTGATGCACTGCCCACAAAGGAGGAGCTCAGTAAAGCCATCAGCAATCTCTCAAGCGGAAAGGCCCCAGGGATTGACAGCATTCCAGCAGAGGTCCTAAAGAGTGGGAAACCTGCACTACTCGAGCCCCTGCATATCCTTCTCTGCAAATGTTGGGAGAAAGGACACATCCCTCAGGACATGCGTGATTCGAACATCGTCACCCTGTACAAAAACAAGGGTGACAAAAGCGACTGCAACAACTATCGAGGTATCTCTCTCCTGAGCATTGTGGGGAAGGTCTTCGCACGAGTCACCCTTACCTGCTTACAGACCCTCGCCTCCCGTGTCTACCCTG
>NC_061857.1:13906394-13908894 GCF_019202785.1 Penaeus chinensis
TCTTGTGTTGATACCTTGGTTTTCTTTCGTTCATTTCCTCTCTTTATTTATTATATTCTTTCGTTCGTTTTTGTTGATTTTCGTTCTCATATTGCTATTTTTCGTCTCTTTTCTTTCACTAAACACACACACACACACACACACACACACACACACACACACACACACACACACACACATATATATATATATATATATGTATATATATATTATTGTCGTTCTGTTATTAATATTATTGCTTCATTTCTTTTCTTCTTTTGATTCTATTTTCTTTCGTCAATTTTATTTAGTTTAATATAATTCTGTATTTATGGATTTTCTTTTTTCGTTTTTCTCCCTTCTTATTAATATTTATTAATATTTTTTTTTTTTTTTTTTTTTTTTTTGTTCCTTTTGTTGGTCTGTTTCCTATCTTTTTAACTTGTCCTTTTTTTATTTCCATTTTTTCTCTTATATATTCCCCCACTCTTTTCATTTATCCCGTAGAAAAAGAGACACAAAAACAGACAGACATAAAGGGTAAACTTTCATAATAGTGTCCAATCAGGAAAGGTTCGGTCAGGCCTATTTAATGAAGACGCTCAACAAAGGAAACGAACGAAACTTATGGGAAAGAGATAAGGTCAAGCTTGGTCACAGTCTTTTTAAAATTAGAGGTTGCAAGACGCCGGGAAAGACGAAGAAGATTGTTGCAGAACTTGGAAATGTGCAACTCGCAATTATTTCAAAAGTCGAGACTCCCTTTCCACAGGCAGTAATCATGCCTGTAGTCAGGCAGACAGTTATTGCAAAATCATCACGAATTTCTGGAGTCCAAAAGTCGAATTGCAAAATTATCGTTTATTTTCTGGACTTCCCTGCGGTAAATCGATTTAAGATTTGAAATAAATGCAAAGGAAATAAATAACCATTTTGGAAGTAAATAACGACTTATAATATATAACATAAATGAATATAATATAATACAAATATAAATAATATATATAAGCATTCTGGAAATTAATCAATATTCTGGATATGATTAAACATTTTGGAAATAAATAACCATTTTGGATATGAATAGCCATTTATAGAAATAAATAACCATTTCAGAAATAAATAGCCATTTATAGAAATAAATAACCATTTCAGAAATAAATAGCCATTTATAGAAATAAATAACCATTTCAGAAATAAATAACCATTTTGGATAAAAATTTCCTTTTTGGAAATAAATGATCATTTTGTATATGAATAACCATTCTGGACATAAAAAAAAAAAATTGGAAATAAATAATGATTTTGGATATGACTATCCATTTTGGAAATAGATAATCATTTAGGATATCAATAACCATTTTGGAAGTAAATAACCTTTTCGGAAATAAATTACCATTTTGGATATAAACAACCATTTTGGAAATAAGTAACCGTTTTACAAATAAATAATCAATTTGGATATTAATAACCATTTGTGAAATAAATAACCATTTTTGAAATAAATAATCATTGTGGATACCAATAACCATTTTGTAAATCAATAACCAATTTAGAAATAAATAACACTTAGAAATAGATAATCATTTTGGAAATGAATAACCATCATAGTAAAAACAAAATGGAAATAGATAACCATCTGAGAAATGAATTATCATTTTGTACTTTCAGAAGAAATTGGAAAGTTTCTGCAAAATGACTATGGTTCACACGAGAAGCATTTAAGCAAGTTACTAGAGGGAAAGTGATGATTGCTAATGATTGCAGTCAATAGCAATAACCGAACAGGATATTGCTCTTCGCTGATGATTAGCTGCATTTTACATTATCAAATCAGAGGTTCACTTAATGAATGTCCACAGAGGAGAGTGAGAATCTGTTTATTTGAACTCACTATTTCACACACCCATTATCCTGCACCAAAGATACATTTGTAATCTACTTGATCATTGATTCATCATTTAGCTCATACTTGTTATTAAATATTCATACAAGTATCCAAATAAATAGATTTATCAGACCCAAACTCTAAATTTGTGAAGACATAATGAGACTTATTATGAATGTGTCATATATTTCTGAGCTTATATGTAAATTCTCGTTATGACAGATTATGTACTTCCACCGTGATACGACCGATCAATAAAAACTGAAAACATCAAGTAGAACCCTAAAGATATTAATCGCAGTCTGTCCTCCACACCGTTCACTGAAAACAAGAGAGAAAGAAAGGGATAATTTCGACGGAAATGATTATGGCATGTAGGTGGTCGCTTGCCAATTTATATATATTATTTCAGTTTCTTTATTTACTGGTATGTGACGCCTTCTCCCCTTTCCTTTTCTTCTTCAACTATAACAACAACAACAACTGCTTCTACTTTATCTTCTTCTTCCTTCACTCACTTCTTTCTTTTTTCCTTCCTTTCTCCTTTTTTCTTCCATTTCCATCTCCTTCCTCCTCACTTCTGTTTCATTTATCCCTCCTCCTTTCCCCTTTCTCGTCTTCCTCATTCCCTCCATC
>NC_061857.1:13918894-13921394 GCF_019202785.1 Penaeus chinensis
TGTCGCCGTCAGGAGGGGAAAATAATGTTTCAAATTTAGGTTGTCATAGTAACTAATTCTGTCGAGGGGAAAGGGTCGAGCCCATTAGGAAAGACTTTCCCCCACATTGTTTTAGATACTTGAGAAGGACCTTCCGTGTCGTATCATCATATATACATATAGATAGATAGATGGCTAGAAAGAGAGATAGATGTGGGGAGGGGGAGATAAGAAGGGAGATAGAGAGAGATGGGGGGTGGGGATATTGACAGAGATAGAGAGAGAAAGAGAGAGAAAATGAAAGATAGATAGAATGATAGATAGATAGAGAGAGAGAGAGAGAGAGATGGTAACATAACCCAATTATTACGAAGTCAAGAAGGATGCTTTCAAACTCAAAAATATTTTCAACTGATTGCCTTCAATGATTCCATCAAATTAATGATATTTTTACTTGATGAAAGGATAAAGATATCGCCACAGGAAAATAAATTGACGAGATTAACAGTAATGACGATATTGTTAATGATGTTGATGGTGATGATGGCGGTGATGATAATGGTGGTGATGGTGATGATGTGATGAGGGTCATGATGATGATGGTGATAGTGATGGTGAAAAAGATAGTAGTAGTAGTAATGATAGCAATAATAACAATAAAGAACAAAAATATAACAATGATAAAATAATGATAATAATAACACAAATAATAATGATAATAATAATGATAACAATAGTAATAATAATAGTAATTATTATTATTATAACATAAATAATAATAATAATAGCAACAACAACACTAATACCAATACTTCATAATAAAATTGATAATGGTAATTACAATATACTACAAAAAGCAAAACTCCAGTTGTGAAAACCACTCTCCCTAATTAATTCAATATTAAACCTAATATTAATATTTAACATAAATATCTGATTTTAATATTTGATACTTTATTTTAACATTTAACAGGAGTGACCGCAGCCAGGACTCTGCGGCCGGTCATAGCCTATTACAGCTGATACTACCCCTGATGCCTGTAACTGAGGCGGGAGATAAGGGCCTGCATAGGTAAGATATACCCTGATCCTGAGGGGCACTTCGGACATTACGACAATAGCGGAAACCGGTGCATAGCTTCAACTTTTCCCATTGCAAAGGCATTGGCTTGTTAACAAGTTGTGTCGTTGGGCCGGGATCGGTTATGGATTTTTCTTCCTTTCTTTCTTTAGTTTCTTTTTTCTATTTTTGTTGTTATTGGTGTTCGTGTGGGTTCTTCGGTTTTCCTTTCTCTCTTGTTGGAATGTTTTCTTGCTTCGCTCTCTCATTAACTTTCTCTTACTCTCTCTCTTTCTCCCCTCTCTTATTAATTTTCTGTTTCTTACTCCTATTTTCTCATTTTTCCATCTCTCTTTTTCTTTGTTTTTGGTATATGAGAATTCTGTTCTTTAGTAAGGTTACTTTTTATGTCATGAGTTTAGATAAATTATTAGAGTTAAATTGTCTTAGATTAAGGCTATCACTTATTTAAACTAACGTGCTTATATACACTTTTAAATCACTGTCACTCACTTTCTCACTCACTCACTCACTTGTTCACTCATCCATTCATTCACTCATTTTCTCGCCTACTCACTCATCCATTCACTCACTCATTCACTCGCTCACACACTCACTCGTTCATTCACCCACTAACTCATCTATTCATTACTCAATCATTCACTCACTCACTAACACACGAGCATGTCAATAATGCACTGATCACATTACACTTGATACAACTGTTGGTTTAAACTAAGGGGAATTATGTAATGATCTGACAAACACTAGTGATAGGATAACTAAGAAGTTTCAAAGTTATACGAACGACATTATTTCTCACAGATTTTATCTTCTCTGCATGCTCGCATATCCTCTGCCCTTGCTGGTATAAAGCTTAAAATTCTGTGTAGTATCTGTTGTCTTGCTCATATAACACACTGTTACTTAACACATGTTTTCGATCATATAACACTTATTCTTACTCGTATAACACTCACTCTTGCACTTACTCTAGCCCTTAAAGCGTGAGATATTTACTCGCACTCACTTTAGCTCTTGTAATACTTATTCTTAATGTCATGCATTTACTATTGCATGAACAAGAGCACTAACTCTTACTTATGTGTCATTTACCCATGCTCATAAACCGTAACTTAGGCTTACAAGACTTTTGCTCGAGTTCTACTTTCATATTTTTGTAAAGCACTTGTGGTATCTCGTTTAACATTTACTCTTGATAGAAGAGCATCTTCTCTTTGAATACACCCCCACACACATATATATATGCCTGTGTGTAAATGTATATATATATATATATATATATATATTTTTATATATATATTTATATATATATATATAAACCATGTCTATATGTCTGTTTGTATCTGTTTCTCTATTTGAACCTGGTTGTTGGATTGTGTGTGTGCTTGCGTGCTTCATTAAACAGTCAAAAGCAAGTGTGCTTCCGTCCATGCTCTC
>NC_061857.1:13926394-13931394 GCF_019202785.1 Penaeus chinensis
TTATATATATATATATATATATTATATACTTACATATATACACATATATATCAAAATACATAATATATATACGTATACACACACGTATGTAGAGATACGTATGTATGTATATTTATATATAAATATGTATGCATAAAAATACATATGTATGCATAAATACCCCGAAACCATAACACCACTCACATCCCGTGTTCCACATGACAAGTAAGCGCCACTTTCCTGTGCCAGATAAGTACCATCCTATATCTAAGCACTGTAATGTAACAACAAGTATCAAATACCTGTGTATATAGCAAATAATAATAAAGTCACGTGATTACAGTATACCTGTAGCATGTATCGTTTAACATCTTCACATAGATGAACAGGTGAATTTCTTAATCAAGTAACTTGGTAACACTCATTTACTTCCACACAACAAGCAAGTTGTGCTAGATAAGTACTGTCATAAGCATTCCCTTCTTCGGGAAACTGATGTTAGCCTTATGCAATGCCATGTTCTACCTTATGAGAAGTAATGGAATATATGTACTACCTTCAATAGTATATGAGTACCACATTCCTGTGCCAGATGAGCATCATCCGCTACATCATTACGTACCATATAACAAATTACCTGTGTCATGTGAATGCGAACAAACATTTTCATGTACGTAAGTCGATGAATTCGTCTTTTTAAGGTACCTCGAAGCCTTAATGTCAGAAATGTGATAGGATCATGACTCTATGTGACAACTTAGTACCATTATTCTATGCTAATACCATCCTAGGATAGTTATGCATTTCTATGTGTTTGTATGTTTATACATGTATATAATTTGTCTACAAATATATAGATAGATAGATGTCTGTGTCTATATATATAACATATATGCAATACACATATATATGTATTATTTCATATACATGTCTACATGTGTAAAGATATGTATAAATATGAATTATCTTTAATATATATACATATATATGTATATGTGGCTGATTATATGTATATATAAACAATTATGTATAGACGCATATGAAAAAAATATACGTATATTTACGCGTGTGTGTATATATGTGTATATATGCACTGAATAACTATATATGCTTATATTACACACACGCACACATATATGTAGGTATGTAGATGTATGTATATATATATATATATATATATATATGTGTGTGTGTGTGTGTGTGTGTGTGTGTATATATATAAACATATACATACATATATATGTATATGTATAGATTTGTATATATAAGGATATATGCAATTATGTATACCTTGAAGCTGTTACACCACGTATGTACTGCAATCGGCAATCAATCGCCACTTACCTTTGCCAGATAAAATCCATCATATATATATCAAAGACTAATAATACCAAGAAATAGGTTACAATGTACCCGGAGCAGGCATCGGATCGACTAACACGTAACAAACAAGTACCATTTTGCTGTGCCAGATAAGTACTACTGTCATGTGAAATCATATAATAAATAATGGAAAATATGTACTTCCTTCACCAAGATACGAGTTCTACATTACATCTCTGTGCCACATAAGTATATCCACTAGCTTTGTAAAATAAAAATAAAAACTTTTATTATCCCGTATCTTCAACAACAAATTGACTGTACAAAGTAATTACAAACCTTTTTCAAATACATTCCTGTGCCAGATAAGTAGCATCCGGTAGCGTTGTGATATGAAACTTTTCATATCCCGTTGCTCTAACAATATGTTCTTTTGTAGAAGGAAGAAATATTACCAGTACATACCACCTAACAAATTGCCAGAGTAAAGTGATTGCGAACACTTTTCATGATGAAATTGTCTTTTCATATATGTTGACGTCTTCGTGTCAGATATATAGCAGTTTCCTGACTATATGACAAGCAAGCTCCAATTTCCTGTAGCAGGCAAGTACCATCCTACAATATTAATGCATTACTATACTGTTGTTTTTATTGGCTCAGGCACTTGCACAAGTACATATATCTATGTGTATATATATGTACGTAAACATATAGATATCTATACATATATATGTATATATACACATAGCTATATGTACGCTTATATACACATACAAACATATATATATATACGTGTGTATATAAATAAGGTCCCATATGTATATATATATATATATGTGTGTGTGTGTGTGTGTATGTATATGGTCCCATATATATATATATATATATATATATATATGTGTGTGTGTGTGTGTGTGTGTATATATATATACACATATATATGAGTGTGTGAGCATATATATATACTGTATATATATATATATATATATATATATATATATTTCTTTTTTATACATATATAGGTAAATATATGCATGTTTACATACACACACTCACACACACACATATATATATATACTTATAATGTATAGATGTGTATATATACATGCATATATATATTAATACCTGGTTTCCAAATGATGGTCCCATCATAATCAAAAATCATTTAAATTCATGTAGCTAAACACAGTTAAAAAGTACATAAGAAGAAATATTAGCACAATGTTATAAAATACGTGAGCAACGTAGAAAACGACGCAAGTTTTGTATGGCGGAGTGTGTGATATCAATATCGAGATTTGCCAGTTATATGAGTACTAACAGATGTCGTGACTACGATATTCACCGGCTTCAGAACTACGTGAACCGAGATTAAGTATTGAACAAAAAATAAGAAATCTTTAATAAACAGCTAGGTAATGATCACCGATTCTTTTTTTTTTTTTTTTTTTGAGTGATCATAGGGGTAGACTTCAAATATCGAAAGGGAAGACTCCAACCAGGCAAATTACAACCACCCTTACTACTATCTGGGTAACTGGGGCACCTACAACTTAAGATTGTCAGTGCCTGAGCCACTCCGGTGCTTTAAGTGACAAAAATATGGTCACCAGCAGGCTAGCTACAAAGCCTAGCCTAAATGTAGTGTCTGCAGCAAGGCAAACATCACCGAGGTGTGCCTTAGGGCATACAAGGAAAAACAAAGAGACACAACAGCCAAATGTCCCAACTGTGCCAAGAGGCATCATGCCTGGAGCCTAGCTTGCTCTGTCAGGAAAGAGGCGGCCCTCAGGTGACAAGAGGTTGCTAAAAGGCGACTTGCTCCCCTAGGCACCTATGTCTGGGGACTGAACAAAAGAGAAAAGGCTTCCCAACCTCTTTAGGAGGAAGGAAGTTGTTTCCCAGCCGATACCGGACATCTCCAATAAAAAGGAGTTTCCAGCTATGCAAAAAGTGCAGAAAAAGAACCACAGGAACAAAGATTCAAAGAGCACTACAAAAACCTCCCAAAGAGACCATAATCTCCTTTTTGATGAGGAAGATATGACTCTCCTGTTGACTGCTGTAGTCACTGCAGTAGCAACAGCTTTGAGGAGGTCGAGTGAAGAGGCAGAGAAGGCAGTCATGGTCGCCATGACGGCAGTGACCTAGACTGTCGCAGTCCTGAAGGGAAGGAAGCTGGGGAGAGCCAAACCAGCTCCACCCTCACTCCAGGACGAGACTCCCTTCCCCACTCCAACCCAGGCCATGCCCTCATAGGCAGAACCAAACCAGGCTGAATCTGTGCAGCCAGTGCCAGAACATGCTGACCTTACCCAGATTATGCCAGCAAAGAAAAAGATAAACACACAGATAAAGCCTGAAGTCAAAGTCAAACTAACAAAAGTCAGAGCTACCAAAGCTCTCTACCCCCCGGTGGACCCAGGGATAGCCTGACAAACAGCCCAAAAACAGATGAAATTGATTGATTGATTATTTAAAATTATCTGCCGCGACAACAGCTAAGGTCAATAGCGCCGAACATTTTAAGATCCCTCAATCAGCAAAGAACTTCAATATAGAGCTGTCATACTCTGACACCTCTCAATCCGAATATGATGACGTCTCTGATGTAACTAACACCAAGTAAGATCATGACACATCCTAAGTATACTTCAGTTGAACATCAATGGCTTTTCCTCAAGGAATGCCATCCTCCATGCAATAGTGCGATCAAGGAGCACTGACACAGTGGAGACTGTTTGCTTCTCAGGGTATCGTGTCTTCATGCTGCCACACACAGCTGGTAAAAGAGGCTTGATCACCCTGGTCAGAGCAACAAACCCCTGCTCCGCAATAGCCGATGCACCGCACTGTGGTGACGATGTTTAATCTCTTTCTGTTGAGTTTCACCTGGTCGGGGGGCCCCCTTAAACTGTACAATGTTTACAGACCGTAGGAACTTTGACATCAGCTTGGTCTGTGCTACTGCAGCACATGACCGAGTGATCATAGGGGTAGACTTCAATGCACATCACCCCAGCCTGGCTCCCTGTAGGGCACTGGATGTGGCAGGCTATCAAATAGCCAATGTGCTTGAGACTGAGATTGCTCTTCTCTGACATGCAACACATGTCAGAGGAGGGGTCCTAGACCTCACCTTGGCCACTGCGGCTCTGGTGGAGAAAATAAGCTGGTGTGTCGATGAGACCATTATGGCACTATAACTACCCTCGTGAATCCTGGCCCAGTCCAAATGCCATAACCAAATCAACGATGGTAAACAGACAAGGCCAACTGGCAGGCGTTTCAGAACGCCTTGGCCCACTGTCTGAGATGCAATGAACCCCACAAAGTAAAAATGTGGAAGTACTTGAAGCCAGACTTATCAATGCCACAAATGAAGCAGCCTCACAGACCATACCTAAGCCTGGGTTCAGGAGTCACAAAGACACTTGGTACATTAATGACAAGATTAAGGAGGTCAACCACAGAGTAAACATGTGCCGAAAACAATTCTGAAGGCAAAGAACCCCTGACAACCTAGTCCTCCTAAGGGAGGCTGTCAGGGATGCCAAGGAAACTGCCAACAGAGTCAGGCAGTAAAAGTGGCTGGTATGATGTGAGACCTTCGACCACCAAACCACCCTTACAGAGCTATGGCAATGGGTCAGGCGAGTTTCCAGCCGCTCATACGCGAGTTGTAAACATTATGA
>NC_061857.1:13938894-13941394 GCF_019202785.1 Penaeus chinensis
ATGTGTATATATATATATACATATATATAACTTCATATGAAAAGAATATCGGGAGATACATTTTGAACTTTCCTATCACGTTTGCCAAATATTTTCCTTCGTTTCCCCTCCACATACACGCTTCCTTCGTATGTTTTTCCTTCCTTGGAATTCGCTCCTTCCAAGAAAATCGGGAAATTGAAACCTCTGCGATTTATGTGAAGGAAGATGATTTCTTACTGTAATGGTGTTTTGTCATAGTTTCTCTTAGGAAATGCTTTTATGGGGGAAGAAATAGCAAGAAAACTGTTGAATAATTATATTGATGATCTTGATGGTACTTATGTTAAAAATGATAGTAATGCTGATAATTAGCGGTAATATTGATGATATATGTGATGATAAGGATAATAGTAATTACAATGGCAACAATGATGATGCTAATATTAATAATAATAATGATGAGGAAAATAATGATAATGATAATAATCATTATTATTATTATTATTATTATTATTATTATGCTAATAATAATGATAATAATGGTAATAATAATGACAATAATAATAACAATGATAATAATGGTAAGAATAATGACAATAATAATAACAATGATAATAATGGTAATAATAATGACAATGATAATAACAATGATAATAATGGTATGATAATAATAACAGTATTAATAATAATATAATTATATATATAATAATAGTAATAACGATGGTATGATGATAATAAAAATAACAATTATAATGGTGTTGATGATAATATAATCATTATAAATATATTTTTTATTGTTGATTAAATTATGATAATTGTTAACTTTATTATTATTAATCTTATTTTCCTTTTCCTCACAATTATTATCCCCATCATGATACGACACGAAATCGAACGAAATTCTATTCCCTTTTACTGTGTCCGAAAAAAGAAGTTTCGACTTCATCTGTTGCATTGTGATCGTCCTTGTTTACCCCAAGGTTTCATAGAAAAGTTCATAGTCGATAAACCTTTGCTCAACCTTGTTCTCTTTAGCTCATATTCCAGTCATGATGCACCCGACCACTGGCACTTCCGTCTCTTTGCTTGTTGCAAAGCGAATGTTCTCAGGTTGCAATATTGTTTTTGAATTTTTATTTTTTTCTCCGTCTTGTTCTTCGTGTTATTTGATTTTATTTTTATTTTGTATTTTTTTGTATTTATTTTTTCGGGTGGCAGATTTTTCTTCTTTTTTTTTCATCTCAAATTATAAATCATACTTCCAGCTTCTCAGTACATTCTTGTGAGGCAATAAGGGACTATCATAATTTGTTGACTAATAGCAGTGAATCTATATATGTCTGTATATATATATATTAATATTTATGGATGCATGCATTTGTCTATTTCAATGTACCAGAAAATTATAATTGTTATTGTTATTATTATAATTCTTGTTATTATTGTTACTATTATTCTTATCATTATTATTCTTATAATTATCAGTATAATAAATATTAATATAACTATTATTGTTATTATTAAATTTTATTATTATCATTATCATTATCATAACGATAATAATCATGATAATGATAATAATAATAACATTAATGTAAATATGGAAAACAATAACAATAAGATCAGTAGTAATAATTGTAATAATAATTACAATAATGATAATGAAAATAATGATAATAATGAAAGTAATAATAATGATAATAATAATAAAGATGCTGATGATAATGATAATAATAATAATAATGATAATAACAATAATTATGTAAAAAGTAATAATGATGATGATAACGATAATGATATAAATAATAGTAATAATGCCAATAATAATAACAATATTAATAATGGTTATGATAATGATAATAAAGATCATACTGATGATAATAATGATAATGATAGAGATGATAATGATAATTTCAATGATAATACACTATCAGTCTTCCTTATAATCAATTTGCACATTCCTTCGGGGTAAAACTCCGATATAAATGGAGTTTTCGTCGTGTTCCAATTATGCAAATGCTGTTGAATCATTTTTAATGTAAGAAAGGCTGATATAGCTTTTCAGGGTTTTTTTTTTTTTTTTTTTTTTTTTTTTTTTACGTGCAAGGAAAGGTGAATGGAAAGGAAAAACTACAAGGACAAAAGTAAATTAGTCTGGATAGCTGGTATAATTAGGAAAAGCGAACGTAATAAAACGTGTTGTGTGTATTAAATTCAAGTACTGTTGTTGTGTTGAGCTATGACAACAATAACGGTATAGATAATCGTAATAATGATAGTGATAATGATGATGATTATGAGATAATGAGGATAATGATAATAATGATGATAACAATTAAACAGCAATAATAATGATGACGATGATGAATTTGATGATAATGAGGATATTAATAACAATAACAATGAAGATTATAACATTTGCAGTTTTAAATTGTAAAGTCACACTTGCCTTGCCATCTACCGGAATTACAGATCAGATAAACTGAGCAACTTATGCAAAGGAAGGATTTTTAAGCAC
>NC_061857.1:13963894-13966394 GCF_019202785.1 Penaeus chinensis
AGGAAAGGTTAGGGGGAGAGGGGGAGAGTTAGAGGGTGAAGGGAGAGTGAAGAAGAAGGGGAAGAGGAACAGGTAGATGGAGAGGGATGAAGAAAGGGTAGAGCGAGAGGGAAAGAAGAAGGGGAAGAGGAAAGGGTAGAGGGAGAGGGGAAGACAAAAAATAGATGGAGAGGGGAAGAGGGAGAGGGGATTAGTAAGGGGGAGAGGGAGAGTGGAAGAAAGATGAAAGAGGAAGAGGAAAGGGTGGAGGGAGAGGATAAGAGGAAAGGGTATAGCGAGAGGGGAAGAGGGAGAGGAGAAGTGGAAAGGGTGTAGGGAGAGGGGAATATGAAGAAGGAGAGGGTTAGCGGAAGAAGAAAGGTGAGAGGGAGAGTGGAAGAGGAAAGTGTAGAGGGAGAGGAAAAGAGAAAGGGAACGTTGATGATGTACAGGAGAGAGACAAATTGTCTTGTTTTGCCCATGGTAGCTTTAGATCATTGGTTTATTTGTTTATTTTTCGTAGCAAATCCAACAATGTGTGAGCCGGTATGTTTGTATTATAATAATTACCACTCTTCCCTTTCTGCGTTATTTCTTTTTTTCACTTCCTTTCGTTTCCTTTCTTTCAACGTTCTTTCTTTACTATTCCCTCGTCTTCTACAATGTCATTCTCATTAACCTTCCTCTTTCTCTGTATACAATATCTGTTCCATATCGTCTGATAATTATTGTTCTCCCGTGTATCAAATTGCAACAGGAGTTCGACATCGATAAGGTCTGGGTCCACGAGCAGTACGAAGACACACACTTCCAGGACAATGACATCGCCCTCGTCAGAATCGAACGCAAATGGGGGCGTGGCTTCAGGTGAGGGAACTGAGAATCCATTTTTTATGTTATGCTTGATTTTCTTCTACATTCTTTTTTTCTTTTCTTTTTTCCCACTGGTTGAGTTGTTGCTGGATATGTGTGTACTTCTGATGTAGTTTTTTTTTTTATTATTATTATTGTCATTACTGACTGCAATGAATGTATGAGTGAAAAACAAAGTTCGCGCGCGCGCGCGCGTGTGTGTGTGTGTATGTGTACAGCTTCTAATTTAAAAATGGTCAAACCCTTAACATTTTATATACCGAGAACTACCATTGATCATAACCGAATATTTATTCAGATCCTCTCTGTTTCACAGCTTATTCCCAAATCTCGAACGGAATAACCTCCTTACACAGACACACATCATCAGGCTACAATGATTTTACTTTCAGGTTCAACAAGCGCGTGCGTCCTGTGTGCTTGCCGAGTTCTGACGCTTCCTATGAAGAAATTAGCGACTGCTCGGTTGCTGGCTGGGGAAGGACCATGATTTTCTCAGATGTTAGTCAGAGATCTATGCTGAGTTCTCTCTCTCTCTCTCTCTCTCTCTCTCTCTATATATATATATATATATATATATATATATATGTATATATATATACATTTCATATATATATTTTTTATATGTACATATAAGGTATATATTTGATTGTTCTTTTACCTTTTCTTTTTTCCTTTTTTATTTTTTCTGATTCTTTTTCTTGTCAATTTTCTTTTCATTTTCTTTTTTTTTCTTTTTTTCTTTTCCTTTCTGTTACTTTTTATACGTATGGGATGAACCACAATGTACACTGTGAGCTTGATATCTATATATTTACAACAATTGCATTTGTCACTTATAAACAGTATATCATAAGTTACCCACGTTATGTTAAGTATTGGTATGATTACTAGTATTAGGATTATATTATCATTATCATTACTGGTACTGGGAGTAATATTATGTTTACTATTGTTGTTTTTTTTTTTGCGTTGTTGTTATTACTCACAACATAAGTTTAGGAAAAAGTACAAGAGATGAAAATAATTGAATAACTGATTGATTCAGCTGCAGGACGGAATTAAAAATATAAATGTCTGGCAATTAATCATCCAATCTAAACTTCAAAAATGTGTAGCAAAATTATAATGAAAAAGTGCGTCGGGCTTATGATAGTAAAGTAAATATGAAATGAAAAAGAGATTTCCAGTTACAATCTACATTCTACATTCTTATATGTGTATTAAACGGGCTATGAATATCAGATCAAGAGGGAAATCCAAGACATTTATCATTTATAAAGCAGACAATTGATTTTTTTTTTAATCAGGTCTTCGTCATTCCACGTGTTCGAATCACAGCCGCGAGAGAGTAAAGATATTATTCTTTGAATATAATATGGCAGACGAACCTCCCCTCCGTGCATGGTGTTCACTCGTTCATCACTCGATCATACACATGTGCAACGATGTATGATTCACGCCCTTCTGCAGATTGTGTGAACAGCTGTGGGCTTGTACCAGCTCTGGAATTGACAGTTACATTTCCGATTAATGATTATTACTTGCATTTGTATAGATTCGAGTTTATAGTATTTTTTGCAATCAAATTTAGCGTTGCATGTTATCACAAAAAAATAATAATATGAAAATATTGATAAATAGTAAT
>NC_061857.1:13976394-13991394 GCF_019202785.1 Penaeus chinensis
AAGGATATAACGTACTGAAGTTTTTAAAGATTTAACTCAACATTCAAAGATAAAAGCCAGTCCTATTGTTATTTTGCCCAAACCTATTCTCCCGACAGCATTTGGTGATATTCATCTCAAAATGAATAAAATATAGTTAGTAGATTTGACAATATGTGTTCAGACTATGAATCCCAGTAAGTGCAGGAAACATTGACAACGCCAAAGCAAGTGATTGACATTGGCTACCGAGATGTCTCATGCAGAATGAGCCGATAATTCCTGATATCTTCTTATGTTTTCTGACGATGACTGATATGCACTGAAAGAAGTTTGAGTTATAAGAGAGTAGTTTAAATCACAAGATCTAGATTATTTATCAGCAATCATGATAAGATGAAGAGAAGCTAATGACAATCGAATTCTGTGGATCAAATTAATTGCATGATTATATTACATACACACAAACATACAGAGAGAGAGAGAGAGAGAGAGAGAGAGAGAGAGAGAGAGAGAGAGAGAGAGAGAGAGAGAGAGAGAGAGAGAGAGAGGAGAAAGAGAGAGAGAGAGAAAGAGAGAGAGAGAGAGAGAGAGAGAGAGAGAGACTTGTTATATAATATTTTTCGGAAAGTGAAAATAATTAATCTTGTAAGCTTAAGCCAAAACCATAATCCTAATTTCGATAAGTATCTGAACAATAATCGTGAAAATCATATCGGAAGCTGAGATTTTATAAGGATATTTAGTATCTCGCCATTCCAGCGTTCCTGAATGTCATACTTCATAACAAACTATATCACTTATGGTTACTTTTAATAATGTTTACATTGTAAAATTGATAGCAATACTTAACAAAGAGGATAAATGGTAGAAAGAAAATGATGAAAGTAGTAATAGTTGCAATGAAATAGTAGCAACAATGAACGTTATCAATAATGGTATTGATAATAACAATTACAAAAGTATTGATATCCATGATTAACAATGTTGTCATTACATTATTCTTATGAAAGAAAAGAGAGAAAGGGAAAAAAAACAGCAATTAGTATTAGGAAGGCAAAAAGGAAAGGAAATGAATGAAAGAAAGAAGAAAAAAGTCTTTCTGTCTCATTTTATTAATTACAGCGTATATTATTGCCACTTTTTGTAATTAGGAGATCAGAGAATTTTCTTATCATATAAAAAATCAACTTTAGATTTAGGTTTACGATTGTCGACATTAACTTTGACCCATAAACATATATACATACAGACGTATACATACACATACTGTATATATTGTAATATATAATGTATAAATTGTATTATTTGGAAACAAAAAAATACACACAAGTATATTGCATACATACACGTACGTGTGTGTGTTAGTGTATGTGTTGGTATATGTGTGTGTGTGTGTGTGTGTGTGTGTGTGTGTGCACAGGATTCCACACGAACGGAAATAAAGAATATCTTATACAAAGAAAAGTAGCAAATAGACCTGCAATATAAGTGCATAATGAATCTTGGCGGGTGCTCAGTGACAGTTTAGCTGACAATGGTCAGTGTGAAAAGGAGTTCTATTATAGAGATTTATCATATTGATTATGATAATGGAAATGACTGTGGTCATAAAATTGATTCTACCGAGAAGGAGGAGGAGGAAGGAGAGGAGAGGGAAGTGGAGAATGATAAACATAATAGTAATACTAAGGATGCTACCAACACAGTAATAATAACAGAAGTTTCAATAGTTAATATTGAATATACTGATACTGCAAATCATGACATCAGTGACAATATATTTTCAAATCCCAGAAAATGAGATTTTCATTTGCAGTTTTATTAGAAAAAAGTCATTAATTTGTTTAACTATCAAATTACAATTAGCATAAAAAATCCTCTTATATGAACTGTAGGCTGTGCATGATTGTTGCTCCCAAATGAGTGCATTTGAATAGTTTTATGTTTCTTTGCATGCGTTCTAGATGTAGATGGACAGATAAATAGATAGATAGAATGGCAGGTAGAGGGATAGATAGATAGACAGACAGGCAGATAGACAGGTAGGTAGATGGATAGATAGACAGGCAGGTAGATGGATAGATAGACAGGCAGGTAGATGGATAGATAGACAGGCAGGTATATTGATAGATATAGATACATACAATTAGCAGATCGATGAAGATTTTTGTTTCTCTTTTCTTTGATGTTTGTTATTAATCAGTGTACAGGAACGTTTATTTTCGAAGTTCTATTTCCTCAGCAGTTAGACATACATAAATACACACACACACACACACACACACACACACATATATATATATATATATATATATATATATATATATATATATATATATACATATATATACATATATATATATTTATATATATATATATATATATATATATATATATATACATGTATATATATATATATATATATATATATATATATACATATATACATGTATATATATACATAAACACACACACACACACACACACACACACACACGTACATATATATATATATATATATATATATATATATATATATATATGTAAGTATATATGTGTGTGTGTGTGTGTGTGTGTGTGTGTGTGTGTGAGTGAATATGTATAAATGTATATATCTCTCTCTATATATATATACATATATATGTGTGTGTGTGTGTGATTTTGTGTGTGTATATACATATATATGTATATATATATATATATATATATATATATATATATATATATATATATACATATATATATATATATATATATATATATGCATACACACACACACACACACACACACACACACACACATATGTATGTATGTGTATATATGTGTATATATGTATATATATATATATATATATATATATATATATATATATATACACAAATATATATATACATATAGATATATACATACATACATATATACAGTGGTGGGAATAACGTCATTACGTTTTTGTAATGATGATAATGGATGTATATCTTATTATGTTCAACTAATATGGCAACGCCCAAACTTTTTTCTCGAATTTTGGTAATATACGTATTAGAAAATGTGAGTTCTGTGGAAATTCACAGTTACTTGTTATCAAATTATCCTCCTCATGGTAAATCATCATAAATCATCAAAAGGTATTAGAAAATGTGGAAGTTTCCTGTCATTTGTTATAAGGGCTGTCAAGCAAAGTGGAGTGTTATGTTTTACTTTGCTGCATCTAAATCAGCATTACCAGAGCCTAAAACCCAAATGCCTTGAAGTGTAGCAGTGAAAAGAACATTCTGCGGTCTACGATTCTTATTTTAAAGCACACACACACACACACACACACACACACACACACACACACACACACACACACACACACACACACACATATATATGAGTATGTGGGTGCGCGCGAGCCTCCGCGAATGATTACGGATGTGTGTGAATAGCAAAGAAAAAAGCAATGAGATGCAGACTACTCGCTCCCGGGAGGCGGAGGGAGTACGAACCATCTCAAACAATTGTGTTGGTTTTATCAAGAACTTTCATTTTATGACTAGTCAGGCACAATAAAAAGGCGAAAAGCTGATCCGAAACAGAGGAAGAATTACGACCCGAAAGAAGAGGTCAATGAAAATTTATATCTTAGATATCTTTTTTCCTTTGTTATTCGGGTTAGTCTCATCTGTTTCTTATCTCAGAAAATAAATAAAAGTAAAAAAGATGAACGGCTATTTATATCAGTATTCTCTGCATTTTTCTTCTCTCCTTTCTTTTTCGCTCTCTGTTTCTCTCTCTTGATTTCTCTCTCTTTCTTTCGCGCCTTCTCAGAGTGGTTAGAGGCCTTCCTTGTCACGCCCTCCAACTACCAGGGGTGACCAATAGTGCGGCACCGCCGCCGTACCGACCTAAGCCACGCCCACATCCCTCTTGACCTTTGCCTGCAACCTTGACCCGGACAATCAAGGGCTCTCAGGACCACTAGGTCCCAAGGTTTTTGTGCGGGTCTCTTTGTAAAGAGATCGTTTGACACCCCACGCAAAAGACGACCTTGGCCTTGTGTGTATAACTTTGGGTGTTATCACGCTTACCTTACTTTGGAGCTAGTGTTTTAATTGTAGGTCAGAGTACTTACAATTAAAACACGAAGCACTGTGGCAATTGACAGTTTTACTGCGAGGTGCCGGCCGAACATATAAGGGTTCACGCCCGTTCGGCAGGGTTCAACCCCGACCGGCCCTAACACACAAAGACTGTCAGTGTGCCTCCCTTTTTTGAAACCACTTTCCGCCGTTCCACGTTCCTGTCAAATTAGCTTTGCTAGCCTTCCCCCAATTTCCCATCACCATCACCCTTACGCTATGCGATCATGGGTCACATGATCAAATTAACATACTCTGGGGAGCCCATCTCCTGTGAGGTGGCTCTCCAGAAAATCTTTGAAATCACAGAGGTTGCCGTCACGCACTGCATTAAAGTTCACAACGGTTTTAAAGTTGTTGTAGCCAAACCAGAACAAATGACCCCCTTCCTCTCCTCATCTGGCCAAAGAAAACTCGCTGCTAAGGGCTTTAAACCCACTCCTTCCCCTGAAACCAAGGCAAAATGCACGGTCGTGGCAAAAAAGATCGACAAAACAATCCCGCCACGATCGTGTGAGGCCATTCAGGCGGAAATTACAGCCAAAAACGATGTCACTAGTTGACATTTACAAACCTCCTGAATCTCGGATCGTCAAGATCCGATGCTCATCGCCTGAAGAGGCACAGAAACTAATTTCTCGTGGGATCGTGATGTTTAACACATCCGTCCCCACCTATAACATAGAACCTGAGTGCTTCATTCAGATTGATCAATGCCTGAAGTGCTACAGATACAATCACAAAAAACACACATGTACACACGAACAAAGGTGCAGTCGTTGTGGCGAAGTTGGGCACTTCTTCGCCACTTGCAACAAGCCCACCAAATGTTGCAACTGTGAGGGGCAGCACGCCGCCGTCAGCGGGTCTTGCCCTACACGGAAAGAGATACTGAAGACGAAAAGACAAGCACTTAAACAAAACACCAACCCAACATACGCCTCAACAGTTCAACAACCCCTACAGACATCTACACCCATCACCACAAGACCTCTCACGATTCCCCCGAGAACCACAATGCCTCCCCCACCTCAGTTCCCCCAAACCAACACTCTCACACCTGACATTAACACTAAAATACAAACTATACTACACGTAGCTTTGATAGCTGCCAAATACAAAGCACAAAGATTCGCAGACATTGTCCCTGTACTCCTACAAAGAAACAACCTCCCTAACATTGTGATTCCCAGGGAAATCTTTGAAGATGAAGACCTATACATAGCTGAATATCACACAAACAAATACAAACACCGAGGATAGACCGGCGACCACCACACAACCACAGCCCTCTACCTCCCGCACACACCTACTCCCACAACCACAACCACAACGCCAACCAAAACTAAGCTCACAACCAAATACTACAAAAAACACAAACGAACACAAACGCAAACTACCATCACCACTAAACACGCACAAGAAGAAAGACAAAAAAGACCCACTGCCCCCGGCGACCACCGCACCCCCTCGTGGTCACCATGACAACACCATTCTGGGGGACTCCGATAGCGAGGATGGCCTCCAAATCGACCTCCCTGAGGTCGAAGCGGGGGCTACCTCGCTAGCTGTTCTCCCCGTTGGGGGGAACCTCGGGGGACTAGGAAACATCGGGAATTGGTCCGCCGATTCCCGAGAATTCCACGTCTCCCTCTCTCAGGAGTCCCTCCCGGACCTCGAGGGGGACGGGGCTCGGACTCGCCCGCGGCCTCGGTTCCGGGAGCAGCAAACGCCACGAAAAGTGGGTCAGCGTCAGCTTGACCTACTTTAAATGGCGTGCTGACAATTAGATGAGCTGCCTCCCACGCCAAACTGCACCTGTTCAAAGCCCTTACACACCCTCCTCTCACACACACACGCACTCAGACCCACATTACATACAAATGCACACAAGCTACAGATCAATCAGAATAAAGCACCCACATGGATCTGTACTATGGGCTGGGGACGAGTTGTGTCGTCCCCACGATCACCTCACGATCACGAGAAATGCTTCTGTGCCTCTCCCTGGCGCAGGAGGCTATGTAAACAACAACTACAAACCTGCGTTTTGGTTGCCCGTCTGGGTAGACCATGCCTTCTTCAGGAGAAGAAGGGCGGCCCTGGCCGCGATGTCTTCTCGCCAGACCGAGGCGATGAACAGGGGCCAGTTCCTGGCTTGGCAGCATCATCTTTTCCTTTGTGTGCTTCTCATACTTCCTTCACGTCTTTCACCCATCCTCCTCCCTTGTTTCGTTCGTATTTTTAATTCTTATACTTTTATAAAACTTAAGTTAAAAAAGCTTCGGCGCTTTTTACTATAAACTCGGCACCCGCGCTCCCCACAGCTCGGCCAATCACGCTCCGGCGCGATTGTTGCCGGGTCTCGCGAGCGCGGATGTCGAGCAGCGTAAATTTGCTGCCTATCCTTTTTTAAGCTTTCAATTTTACTTGTGTTCTTGTGTTACATTTTATTAAGTTTTTTACGTTTTTTAGTTTTTTTACCATTCATGTTTTAATTCCCCTAGTTTATAAGTACTTTTTATGGTGGATGTTTTCTCCAAAACTCCCCCTTTTAATCTCCTAATTAAAATAACCCCTCTTAAGAGAGCCCTATCCCGTTTTTAACTCCCTTCCCCCCCCCCCCCCCCCCCTCTCTCTCTCTTCCGTGCGTAACCTCAACCTTCCGGGCACGGCAAAGGTCGCGGGCTCGCGCCACGCAGCCGGCCGGGGGCCGCCGGGGTAACCATTCCCCGTGCCGCCCCGCTTCTCGGTCGGTTTGTGGCCCTGCCCTTCACACAGGCGACCGCTCCCGTCTAGACGTCCGGAATGGTTTTCGAGTACCGCCCCCCCCTCACTGAGGTGAAACAACCTTTGGATGGTTGCTTCAGAGGGATGAAAGGAACCAGCTGACAAAAAGGACAAAACCCCCCTTCCCTCACTGAGGTGAAACAGCCTTTGGATGGCTGCTTCAGAGGGAAGGGGGAAACACTTTGAAAAGACACAGGTCCTTTCCTTCCTCACTGAGGTGAAACAACCTTTGGGTGGTTGCTTCAGAGGAATGTAAGGAACTGCCTGGCAAGAACGCAAAACCTCCCTTCCCTCACTGAGGTGAAACAGCCTTTGGGTGGCTGTTTTAGAGGGAAGGGTGAACTACTTCGAAAAGACACAGGTCCTTTCCTTCCTCACTGAGGTGAAACAACCTTTGGGTGGTTGCTTCAGGGGAACGAAAGGAAGTGCCTGACAAGAACGCAAAACCTCCCTTCCCTCACTGAGGTGAAACAGCCTTTGGGTGGCTGTTTTAGAGGGAAGGGGGAACTACTTTGAAAAGACACAGGTCCTTTCCTTCCTCACTGAGGTGAAACAACCTTTGGGTGGTTGCTTCAGAGGGATGAAAGGAACTGCCTGGTAAAAGTGCAAGACTCCTCTTCCCTCACTGCGGTGAAGCAACCTTTGGGTGGCTGCCTCAGAGGGCTGAGCAAAAGGGCTCCAAACAATGATGTCTCGTAGGTGGAAGGACATCCCCTCTGGTCTCTCCCCAGGGGTTTACACCTACCCACGCGATTGCCGTGCGTGGCAGCCTTGTGCGCTGTGGAGACGGGAGTCCTGGAGGTTGAGCGATGCCGTGAACGAGTACGCCCTGCGGCTAGCAACACGCCTCTTTGGTCCTCTATTCCAGCAAGACAGGCGGCCTGATCCCGGCCCGGTCACGGTCAATCGGCTGGTCTCCCCCGGGAGGCTAGGGTCAAGCAGTCATGCCGCCATTGGCACTCACAATGGTCCGTGAGTGCCGTCACAATGGCTATTGGCTGCGTATATCCTCTCATCACTCCTGTTGCTGTTAGACACTGGTTCTGACACTCAGCTTCCCCTTGTTGGACTCCGTGGTGGGTGGGGGCGTGAGAGGATGAAGCACTTACCAATTCATGGAAAAAACAATCAAACACCCCCCACAGACTGAACTTACAGTTGACGAACCGCGCAAGGCCCAGACCACGGTAGTCACCATGAAGGCATATGCGCCTTCCGGTGGCAAAAGAAAGCCCCAAGCACAGGATGACACTGTCACCCCTGCTGCTAAGGCGGACAAGACCGAAGCCAATGGGTCTGTCCACCGAATAGTCAAAGATCTTGACTCGCGAGCTGGCCTCTCCAGGCCAGCAGCTAAGCCAGGGAGGCCCCTGAGTTCACAGACGGCCTCCCCGACTGAGAGGGGAGAGCAGGCTGAACCAGCCGCATCAGCTCCTGCCTCCTCAAACAAGCCCGAAAGCCGAAAGGGCGGGCCGAAGCGTCCGAGGCCGGATACCGACTCTGATGAAGAGTCGGGACCCCCTAAACGCTTCACCCAGTTCAAAGTGCCAGCTAAACCCGAAGGCTTCGACAATGCCTACCAATTGGTCAGGGCATTGGAGTTGCAACGGAAAATCCGGTTGTCGATCCGGGTCGCCCGAGATCAGGGCATGATCATAATGCCCAAAGATCAAGCTACCTTAAATTTCCTCCGGGAAACGAAGGAGCTAACTGATGGGAGAAAAGTGAGTCTTTCCCCACTAAGTCCCGAGGAAAAGAGAACCAAGATGGTGCTACTTGGCTTCTCAGTCTCGTACGATGTGGAGCTGATCGCTTCACACCCACAGGTCGTGCAGGCTTCCCGAATGTCGAAGGGGAAGACCCCAACCAGGCAAGTCCTGGTGACCATGAAAGGTGCCCCAACCACTACCCTTGATCTGGGTAACTGGGGCACCTACAACCTTCGAACGTATGTGCCAGAACCACTTCGGTGTTTCAAGTGCCAGAAATACGGTCACCACAAGGCTAACTGTACAGCCAAGCCTAAATGTGGTGTCTGTAGCAAGGCACACAACACAGAGGTATGCCTCAAGGCATACAAAGAGGAAAAGAGGGACACAACAGCCAAATGTCCCAACTGTGCCAAGAAGCATCATGCCTGGAGCCTGACTTGCTCTGTCAGGAAAAAGGCGGCCCTCAGGCGACAAGAGGTTGCTCAAAACCGATCAGACTTTGTTCCTGCCCCACCGGGCACCCATGTCTGGGGAAGGAACAAAAGCGAAAAGGCCCCCCGACCTCCTAAGAGGAAGGAAGCCGCCCCCCAGCCGACACCGGATGTCTCCAACAAAAAGGAGTTTCCGACAATGCCAAAGGTGCAGAAAAAGAAACTAAAGAAAAAAGTTTCTAAGAGCACCACAAAAACCTCCCCAACAGATGATCATCTCCTCTTTGACGAGGACGATATGACTCTCCTGTTAACTGCTGTTGTCACAGCAGTAGCAACAGCCCTGGGGAGGTCGAGTGAGGAGGCCGAGAAGGCAGTTTCGGTCGCCATGACGGCAATGACCCAGACTGTCGCAGCCCTGAAGGGAAGAAAGCTGGCTAGAGAAAAACCAGCCTCACCCTCACCCCAGGACGAGACTCCCCTCCCCACTCCAAACCAGGCCATGCCTTCACAGGCAGAGCCAAAACAGGCTGAATCTGTGCAGCCAGAACCAGATCACGCTGACCTTGCCCAGGCAAGGCCAGCAAGGCCAGCCAAGAAAAAGCCTGAGAGAAAAGCCGAACCAACCAAAGTCAGAGCTACCAAAGGCTCTCCACCCCCCAGTGGACCCAAGGATAGCCTGACAACAGACGAGGAGCCCTCAACCAGCGAGGACCTCGCAATGGAGTTGTCAGACTCCGACGATGTCTCTGATGTAACTATCACTGAGTAACATCATGACACACCATCTAAGCATCCTACAGTGGAACATCAATAGCTTCTCTGCAAAGAACGCTTTTCTCCAAGCAGTAGTGCGATCAAGGAACATTGACATTGTCATGCTCCAGGAGACATTAACAGTGGACACTGTTCGCTTCTCAGGGTACCATGCCTTCACACTGCCACAAACACCTGGCAAGAGAGGCTTGATCACCCTTGTGAGAGCAACAATCCCCTGCTCCGCAATAGCCGATGCATCGCACTGTGGAGACGATGTTGAATCCCTTGCCGTCGAGGTTCACCTGGCCGGGGGGGCCCCTCAAACTGTACAATGTGTACAGCCGGCCACGCTGTAAAAGCTTAGACATCAGCCAGGTCTGTGCTTCTGCTGCACACGACCGAGTGATCATAGGGGGAGATTTCAATGCACACCACCCCATCCTGGCTCCCTGCCGGGCACCGGATGCGGCCGGCTATCACATAGCTGACGTGCTAGAGACATTCCCTGAGATCGCTCTCCTCAACACCCAAGAGCCAACGCATGTCAGAGGAGGGGTCCTAGACCTCACCCTGGCCACTGCGACTCTGGTGGGGAGGATTGGCTGGTGTGTCGATGAGACCGTCACAAGTGACCATTACGGCACTATAACTACCCTCATGGATGCTGGCCCAGCCGAAATCCTAAGACCAAATCCAAGATGGAAAACAGACAAGGCCAACTGGCAGGCGTTTCAAAACGCCTTGGCCCTCTGTCTGAGATGCAACAATCCCCCACAAAGCGAAAATGTGGAAGTGCTCGAAGCCAGCCTGCTAAACGCCATTAATGAAGCAGCCTCACAGACCATACCCAAAACTCGGCCTGGGTCCAGAAGTCACAAAGACGCCTGGTACTTCAATGACGAGATCAGGGAGGTCAACCACAGGGTGAACATGTGCCGAAAACTATTCCGAAGGCAAAGAACCCCTGACAACCTATCCCTCCTAAGGGAAGCTGTCACGGATGCCAAGGAAACTGCCAACAGAGTCAGGCAGGAAAAGTGGCTGGAATGGTGTGAGTCCTTCGACCACCAAACCACCCTTTCAGAGCTGTGGCAACGGGTCAAGCGAGCTACCAGCCGCTCAGCCCCGAGGTGCACCCATCACGACCCCCAAGCAGAGGCTAACAGACTGGCGCACGAGTTCTCTGCGAGAACGAGCAGCAACAGTCTGCCAGCCGAGCTGAGGGCAAGACAAGAGCGTCTACAGCCAGACAGACACGCTCAGATCAGAGAAAGGGCAGCCGAACCCGATAACTCAGACGTTATCTTTTCTCTGAGGGAACTAAGGAAAGCCTATAAAACCAGTTCCAACACAGCCCCGGGCTCTGATGGGATCTCGTACCCCATTATCTCCCACCTAGGACTAGCAGGTGAGCGTGCACTCTTGCAACTCATCAACAAGTCCTGGGAAACTTCCACTCTACCCCAGAGTTGGAAGAGGGCTACCATAGTTCCCGTCCCAAAACCAAAGGAGCCGGGGAAGTACCGCCCCATCTCTCTGCTCAGCTGCCTGGCCAAGACGGCTGAGAGGATGGTACTAAACCGGCTTCAATGGAAAACGGGACCCCCGCACGAACACCTTCACGGGTTCACAAGGGGCATGGGCACAGCACACAGCTTAGCCACGCTCTTAAGCACAATCAGCAAGGGCCCAGCTGTGGTGGTATTCCTTGACCTGGAGAAGGCTTTTGAACTGGCAAGTCCGCTTGCCATTCAGGAAAGCCTGATCCAGAAGGGAATCAGAGGAAAGCTCTTGGCTTGGATAGGTGACTACTTCAGGAACAGGACTGCCAATGTCAAATTCCAGGGTCACCTATCGCAGCACATGCCGCTCGAAAATGGAACGCCACAGGGTGGGGTTCTCAGTCCAGCCCTATTCAACACTTTAATGTCCTGCATCCTCAACATAAACCTCCCAGTGGGGTGCCAGATCATCTCGTATGCAGACGATCTCGCTATCACCTCCACTGGACCACGCAGCCAGAATAAAGCCCAGCGTTGTCTGGACCTCGTGTCAGAGGAGTGTTGTAGGACGGGACTAAAGATCTCTGCTGCCAAATCCAAAGCCATGGCTTTGAGACAGAGAGTTCGAGGCACAAGACTGAAAATCCAGGGAGTGGAATTAGAATGGGTCAAGGACTACCTATACCTTGGGGTAAGGATAGACCGGACCCTCTCCTTCCATAAGGAGGTCCAGTACCTGGTTGACCGAACCAAAGCAAGACTGTCTGTCATGAGAGCAATGACTGGGAGACGCATAGGGGCCAGACACAAAGTACTAAGATCATTCTATGTACATGCTGTCCGGCCCATTGTGGACTATGCCTCAGTCGCTCTAATTGCTGCAAAGAAAAAGCACACAGACAAATTAGAAACAGTCCAAAATGAAGCTGCCAGGATCATTCTGGGTGCCCCGAGGTGGACGAAGGTCCTCAACCTCCTGATGGAGGCAAACCTTCTCCCCCTGGACTCACGAATCGATCTAACGGCAACACAATTTCTGTCAAAGGTCATCCAGGCTCCCAGGAACACAAGCCTAAGACAAAAATTAGTCAGATGCCTCGAACAAGACAACGAGCTCGTTGCAAACAACTCCTGGCTGTCTCATACAGCCAGGGTGTTGATACGCCATCAGCTCAAAGAACAGCTTCTTGCTAAGGGCATGGACTCCCCCCACCCCGACTTTGCCGAAGCCCCGCCGTGGGCACTGAGCCTGATAGAGTTCAACATAATGAACCTGTCAATGAAAAAGAGCCTATACCCCATGCCTAGCCTAAAGGCAGAAGCCCACAGGGTCATTGCAGCCATCACTCCTCCGGGTAGTAGAACATACTACACGGATGGATCGGTCGATCCCTTGAGCCACACTGCAGGCGCCGGCTTTGCAGCTAGGGATGCCACACGATCCATGAGGGTAACAGACAACGCCTCCTCGCTACAGGCAGAGGCAGTTGCAATCATGGGAGCCCTAGGCCACGCGTCCCTAAGGGAAGGACACGTGGTCATACACACAGACTCCAGGGCAGCCATTGACTGTCTTCAGCACAGCTCACCCACAGACAACATCTACCTACTGACCACGATTCTCACAATGGCACAGAGAATTCTTGCTCAGGGTAGAAGAATTATCATCAATTGGGTCCCAAGCCACATCGGCATCAGAGGGAACGAGCTTGCTGACAGACTAGCCGCCGCTGGCAGGGGTATGCCCCCAAATCCCATGACGATAAAACCGAGCCGAAAATTACTTATGGAGAAGTGTGCCTTGGTCGGTCGTACCTTCCTACGGCAGCTCCACAGAGAGGAAACGAGAACCTCCCCCTCGGCCAGCTGGTACTCAGACGCCACAGGCTCTGAACCACTGGCACTCTCTGAAGTAAGCAACAGAGGTACCGAAGTCATTCTTCACAGAATGCGCCTAGGTTACCACTGTGCATGGCAGATTATCCCAACAATCGAACGCGATGAATGGTGCTGCAAGCACTGCGGCGAGCCGAACGCCACACTAGTCCACTACCTAGAAAATTGTAACCATACACAATTCCTGAGACATGGACCGCCCACAACAGCCGCCGTGCTGGTAAAGAGGCTATGCGAAATGCTTACACCATGGCGGCAGGAGCGCTTGCTGGCAATCCCGCCGCCACGGTAAGCACCGAGTGTCAGACAACTCAATGAGACAGCCGTAAAAAAGCTGACACAGGCCGGGCCATATCTAGAAGGCCCGGGCGAAGCTAGAACTTCGCAAACCAAACCCCCCCCCCCCCCCTCAACCTCGCCCACGCCCCATCTCATCATCCTTCCATAGCGTAAGCGTCCCTCATCCTAATCCTTACCTCAATCTCACTGGTTTCGGATTTCCGACACGTGACATCTGCCGCCTGCACCCTGCCATGACCGTGGCTCCTTTGCCGTAAGGAGTGGCAACGCGCGAGTGGGGGAGGAGATGTCATGGCCAGTGTTGCTAATCCAGGCGTGGTGAGATCGCCAGAGCACGTCTCCCTGGAAGTCCTGCCGCCGACAGAGAGAAATCTCTGCTCGACGCGGGCGTGGGAGATAGCCTCTGATTAGCGATCTCACTCGTATTTCACCCTCGCAGTCTCCCGGTTAGCCGAGGGCGCCACCGTTGCCATGGGCGAGAAGTCCGTGCACGGTGGGGCCCCGATGGCGCCTGGCAGGCCGCCCTCTCCGCTCCCAACCTCCCGTTAGCCGAGTGCGCGCCGCAGCCCGGGCATGTGGACTCGCCGACCCATGAGTTCGCTCATGCCAGGCGAATCCCGCCATGCCAGGGCCACGCGCGCACAGATGGCGCGGGGCCTCCCTCTCCAGCCTTTATCCTCCTTTCTACCTCCCGGTCAGCTATGCCCCCCAACTTTTACCCCGCATGTTGGGTTAAGCCCCGACTCTTTTTTCTCTTACTAAATCATCTTTTCGATCCCCCCCTTTATCCTTCCCCTCTCCCGCCTTCTTTCCCCCCCGGTAACGGGTCTTTTCTTTTAACTTTGTTGTTGTTGGACAATCACTCTTCCTCGAGTCACGTCCCCGTTCGGACGCGGCCTCCTCCTGGGGGGTCACCCTCTAGGGCCCCCTTCTTGCCGGGCCTATTCGCTGCTGGCTACGCTACCGACACCCTACACTACCAACAATGAAGAATGAGACCAGGCTGTGAGTTTCCGTCAACCAAAACCCTAACATATTGGTGGACAGCAGTGACAACAAGCACCTCACACGCCTACTCTTTCCCTTCCTTTCTCACTCGCCTACTCACTCACTACCCGTAAAGAGAGAGAGAGAGAAAGAGAGAGAGAGAGAGAGAGAGAGAGAGAGAGAGAGAGAGAGAGAGAGAGAGAGAGAGAGAGAGAGAGAGAGAGAGAGAGAGAGAACCAGAATCTCAAAGCTTCTCCTTAAGAAACGCAAGGGCAAAGGGACTGTGAATTTCAGTCTCCACCAACGCATTTCTTCTTTCTTTTCGGTCGCTTTTATCCGAGATATTCTTGCGCCCCTGAAATGTGATTTAGGTCACTCACGTGTTTGTGAAAGTCACTGGCTAACGCTTTCGGAGGAATCGTCTCTGTTGCCATTATGATTCGCTCTGTTTATTTAATCTTCTTTCATTTAATTTCTGCTTTATACACCTTCTCAACAGTGATCCGATTTTTCACATGG
>NC_061857.1:13996394-14001394 GCF_019202785.1 Penaeus chinensis
TATTACTGACGCACCAATTCATAAAATGTGTGAATAAAAAGCAAGTCATTAGAATACGTTTCCAATCGAGGCGTTGGGCTATTGAGGTAGCAACACAAAGACATACGAAGGTGTTTAGCGTATCCATTCTTTTGCTGTTTTTGTGCCTGGGTGTCTGCAGATAGATAGATATGAATATAGATGTAGATACGGATACAGATATAGAAAGATAAACAGACAAAGAGATAGGCATATGGAAAGATAAGTTGGCAAGCAGATACATAAGCAGATACGGATATAAGTATAGATGTAAAGATAGAGTGGCATATACATATACACATTTCACCGTTCATACAACACAGGGGAGTACGTGTCTACTACAAAGACGATGTAATCAAAGGCAGCTTGATCACTGAGCAGCACAATGAAACAGATGTTCAAACGTGGGGTAAACTAATAGAAGACAATCACAGAGAAAACTATTTATTTGCGAAAGGCGTGGGAGACGGAACAAGGGGTTGGCAAGAAGCGACTGTCAATCAGGACGACAGAGATCGAAGATCGGAAATCAAGGGATGAGGCTAATGGGAATGGAAGAGCGAGGGAAGGACTGACTCTTTGGGTCTGTATTGTGTGAAAGGAGAGTGGTTTTGGGTGAGAATGGGTGAGAGGAGTAGCTACGGGATTAGGGGAGTAATTGAGATGAGAGAAAAGAGAAAGGGAAAGAGGTAGATAAAATGAGTAAGATATAGAATGTCTCTAATAGATAATAGAATGTCTTGAACAGTTTGAAATATATATATATATATATATATATATATATATATGCATATATACATACATGTATATATATATATATATATATATATATATATATATTTATTTATATATATATTTACACTGTACATTAAGGAGAATAGGTTAAAACAATATGCATAGAAACACTAAGATCATGAACTATAATGATATCTACAATAGATATATTTGACATGAAGAATCAAAGCTCACGTGTAGTACTTTATTAATTTGTGGTGTCAGAACAATGTGAAGGATAATGTTGTCAATCTCGGATATTAAAGACAACATTGTTATTTAATTTTCTTTGTGCTGCCTTTTTCTTTCCATGCTGTCCTCTGTAGGAGCAGAATGATTTTGCTATGTAATTCATATCTTTAACTACATATTCTGAATAAGCTGAATAGGTTGATCATTATTAACATATTCTGAATAAATGAATATTATTATTAACATATTCATTAGTATGGAGCATCAAAATTAGCGCTGTTATGGTCTTATCAATATCACTTGCAAAATCATGAACATCATTTTCATTCTCATTATCACAATGACTTTCTTTCATGGTTGTTCCCAGTTTGTGATAAGCTTTAGCGTGACTGTAACTTTGGAAAAAATGATAGGGATTGTATACGCAAGCCGTAATTTGTATATTAGATTGCGAATTAGGGGAGAAAAGATAAAAAATGTGAGTAAAATGAAAGATGGTGGAGGAGAGTAGAGGTAGATTACCTGACGGAAGGACAAACATTAATAAAGAGACAATGGGAAATTCGTATATTTCAAATAAATTCATTGATTAACCTATAATGAACAAAACAACAGAAGAATAACAAGAACGATTTATATCAACTGCTTTTAGACCACTGTAGGAGACAACAGGCAGACTCCCTGCGGGGAGCCAAGGAGCAACACCTCGCTCCTAGGTGCACTCTATCATTACTATATAATATAGGAGTCAGGACATCTTGGTTGTCTACCTGACACCCCAAGCTCGCCACCCTACCATTCTTTTGTAGGGCCCATCATTTGGGCCAACACAGCAGGTATGGGCTTGGCATTTTTAGGATGGTTTCACTCCTGCTCTCTGTCTGTCTCTCTCTTTTAATTCTCCTCCCCCTCTCTTTCTCACTCTTTGGTGTGACTTAATACAATTAATTTGTTCTTCATTCACTATCCTCTATTATTAGCAGACCTTTCTATGCATTAATCTATACGTATCATATTCGCAAATCCTGCTACAAATATTCATACAAGGAAAGTAAAAGGAAAGGAAATTATTTTAACGTTATATTTTGGCTCGAAATCCCCTCATCACACATACACCTTTTCTGTGATATAGTTTTATCTCATGAAGAAAGATGGAAGTTTCGAGTTAGTTCTACCTCGCCTCCTCACCGCTCAGCCATTCTAAAGGATGTGGGTATAAATAACTTTTGCGAGAGGAAGAAAGAGAGAAAGAAAAGGAAGAAAAACGACTGAAAGGGCACGAGAGTGAACGCAGAGGCGAGTGTTGTATGTGACTTCTTTTGCATTCTCTATTTTTTATAGAAGACTGTACATACATACAGACATACAAACACACAAACGTACAAATGTATATATGTACAGCTCGACAGATATTTGCATAATTATTGCTCTCATTATATCAGTACGACAAACATGTTTATATTTGTGCACATAGAGATAATCATACCCTCACAACACCATTCATACAATCATACATTCATGCCTCGTGTGTATGCTGCATATTGTGGGCATATATGCGTATTTAATTGCTGTCAGATAAATACTTTACTTTCTCTGTCTTTCTTTCATTGTATATATATATATATATATATATATATATATATATATATACCTATATATGTATATATACATATATACATATATATGTATATATATGCATATATATACATATATAAATATATATACATATACATGTATATATGTTTATATGTTTGTGTGTGTGTGTGTGTGTGTGTGTGTGTGTGTGTGTGTGTGTGTGTGTGTGTGTGTGTGTGTGTGTGTGTGTGTGTGTGTGTGTGTATCTTTGTGTATTACGTATGCGTGGGTGTCTCTGTATGGGATAATCCTATGCAAAGGGAAAGCAGCATCGGCCTCCCTTCTCCCTCATCACATCGACATGTCATCCCAAGAATGCGACGCACCTCGCCCGTCGCTGTCTCTCCACGACTGACGTGCCGGAAGCGCGTTGTCTTCGTGCTCCTGCTTGACGCTCAGTTGCTCCGGGGTGTCTGGCAGAGGCCGCTAAGTACCATTCGAAAGAAACATAGACAGAGAGATTGGAAGACCTTTTCTCTCAATAGCTTGGAAAATCATATGATAAACTTCTCATATTATCAGCATATCAAAATCACTATTCATGTCCTGATGATATGATGATTTTGACTTCTATTGTTCATGATAGTACAGCTGAAGTAAAGGAAACTTATATTCTGTTTTTGTTTCTTGGACATATACATTTGAACTACCTCTTTGCTTCACTGTCCCTCTATTGTCATAATTCATAGCGTCAGTGAAGATTAATGACGACTGGAAGAATTTTTCACCTCACTTTTGTTTATTAACTCAAGATTCATAATCATGTCACCTGCAATGAGTATTCCAGACCCCGCAGGAGGAAAGGGGGTGTCGGGGCCCTAATATTAGGGTACCAAAACTCAAAAATAGATGGTATGGTTGAATGCATTTAATAAGCTGGAAAATACAGAGACCGAATTCGAACCATTAACAAAAGTTTCCCTATATTCTACGATATGTGATCTGTCTCTGCCAATGGCTCTATCATTCTTAATATTGCAATTTTAATAGTAGTTATCGTTGTTCCTTCTTTATTGTTACTGACAGTTTCATTGTCATAATTCTCATCATGTTAACCATCATCCTCATTTGTAATTGCTGCTATTAGCACTGTTTCTATTCTTACAGTGTTACGGTTTCTAATCTTCTAATCACTGACATTTATACCACAACTACTTTCAAGATCATTAATCACAGTCCTTTTAAAACAATTAAACCTCCTCGACAACACTTTCCTTATATATCCGGTAAGATTCATGCTGCTCTTTTATTTTACGTCCTTTTGCATAAAATTTCCTTTCCGTCTGCACGGCACAGGGTATGTCGATAATAGGGCTTGCACATACGCACATATGTATGTATGTGGTGTGTGAATCTGTGTTTTTTTTTTTTTTTTTTTTTTTACATATGATGTAAGTATATACACTATGCACACACACACACACACACACACACACACACACACACACACACACACACACACACACACACACACACACACACACACAATATTGCTTACAAAACTGTGTGTTAGTGCATGAGTAAAGGATGTGTATAATAATGTGAAACCTAAATCTAACACAGCTTTCTTATATGACAATAAGCACCTCGTTTTCCTTTAGCTCCTTCATTACAATGTGAAAATGAGAGCCATTGTAATTTATCAAACGTGACGAGTGGGGTCATTTTCGTTTCTTTTTTCCTCCCTTTCTTTCATTTTATTTATTTTTTCTCCTGCTTTATCATTATTCTTTAACGTTCACCTTCACCAGAGCAACATTCTCCAACACTCACTTGTTTTCCTTTTTCCATTCGTCTTTTTTCTGTTTCTATGTCAACATTCTCTAACACTCACATTTTATTTTCCTTCTACCGTTTTTTTCCCTTTTCTGGCAGCATTATCCATTACTCTTTTTTTCCCAACTTTTTTTTTTTTTTTTTTTTTTTTTGCCAAATCGCAATATTCTTTACCTTCGCTAACGAGAGGCGTAATTTCCCGACGACTTCGGTCTTCTTTTCCTCCGACGGGGACTTGAGAGACGGTCCCTGCCTTGCTAGTTTCGTAAAACTGGTTCAGTGGTATAATAATCTTCAAAATCATAATAGTTACATGAAGTTACACTCAAGTTGCAGAATTAATTAATATTGCTTTGGGATAACATTGATACCATTCTTTATAATGAAAAGCACAGTGTGTGTGTGTGGGGGGGGGGGGGGTGCAAAGTCGATTTGTATAAAATCTCTTCTCCGTCTGCACGACACAGGGTATGTCATTAACAGGGTGTGTGCAAATGTATGTCAACATCATACACAGTTCTTACCATGAAGAATAACATGACTTCTCTGCCCAGGCTCTGACAACTTCAAAAGGAATATGTTTGCCGCGATTTATACCTACTTTG
>NC_061857.1:14016394-14018894 GCF_019202785.1 Penaeus chinensis
TATCATAAAATAATGATAATAACAATAATAGCAATGATAAAGACAATGATAATGATAATAATGATGAAAATTAAATAACCTCAAGAATACTTGATGAATACAAAATGATGATAAATAACAAAAAGGAAAATCATCATAAACAGGAAAGAAAAGAAAGACCAGAGAGCCATTTTATCCCATCACTTTCAACGCAATAGTGAGATTAAGCAATATCAAACAAGCTTCTGCAAAGTAGAAAGAGAAATGGAAATCACTGATGCTTTTATGAGCCGAACGAAATACATCGGTGCAAGATCTGATGGCTATAGTGCAAACAGACGTATTGCAAAGATAGGAAATTGCACAACATGATGATACTTGGTTTCTTTGGCAACGACTGGTCTCTCTGCAGCATGTGTTGCAACGGGGAAGGAGTGAATGAATGTTTTCGAAGCCACTGTCAAGAGGACTGTGAAGATGAATGGAAAGAAAGGGGGAATGGGAGACAGAAGATAAAGCAGGAAGTATATGATGAAATCAATAAGTAGGGGAGACAGAAATTGATACACACAACACACACACACACACACACACACACACACACACACACACACACACACACACACATATATATATATATATGTATATATATATCTGTGTGTGTATGCGTAGATGTGGGTATACACACACACACACACACACATATGAATATACTATTTATGTGGATATCTTCTTAAAGGCACCTGCGTTTCTTAAGGATGCTCAAAGTGAGAAAATGAACTTCAAGGAAATTTTCCAACCGAGTGTCTTTTGTGACTTCCTTTTTTTTTTTTTTTTTACTTTTCTCTCAGTTCCTTTTTGTGGATTTGTGTCTCGGTTGCTAAGTTCTGTCTATTTGTTTGTCTCCCTCAACATGTCCGTCTTTTTCTTTCTCGCAGAAACTGGGACAGACATACATGGATAGAGGTTTAGTTAGAAATATAGGGGGAGGGTGTACTGGCTTATTAGAGTGTTCATTAGACAAGGGTACAAGCAGAAACGTTGCCGAGTGAAATACCAATTTATGTGGATATCTCCTTAAAGGCACCTGCGTTTCTTAAGGATGCTCAAAGTGAGAAAATGAACTTCAAGGAAATTTTCCAACAGAGTGTCTTTTGAGACTTCCTTTTTTTTTTCTTTTTTTTTACTTTTCTCTCAGTTCCTTTTTGTGTATTTGTGTCTCGGTTGCTAATTTCTGTCTATTTGTTTGTCTCCCGCAACATGTCCGTCTTTTTCTTTCTCGCAGAAACTGGGACAGACATACATGGATAGAGGTTTAGTTAGAAATATAGGGGGAGGGTGTACTGGCTTATTAGAGTGTTCATTAGACAAGGGTACAAGCAGAAACGTTGCCGAGTGAAGTACCAATAATGTGAAGAGGGTATATGAGCTTTAGTGGTACAGTGAATAATCTGTTGAGAAGATAGAGAAACAGAGAGCAGATAATGTGCGAGGAATTTTATTACAGTAAAAAGATACATACTACTATAGCCATTGTTACTACTACTGATGCAACTATTATCACTGCTACTATTACTATTACTATTACTGTTACTACCGTTTCTGCTGCTGCTGCCATTCTTACTACTGATGCAAATACTATTACTGCTGCAAAAACTACTTTTTTCTTCTAGTTCTATTCGTACTACTGCTATTACTACTAACACTAACATTACTTCTATTACTGCTTAAAATGGGTTTCCCTCGAAAATTATGTATACTAATCTTTAATTTATCATTTAAAAACTTCATACTGATAATGATACTTTATACTCCTTTCATAATACAAACTAGCTGTCTGAGGGACAGCTAGTTTATATTACTTTCCACTGAGAGAGTTTGTCTTCAAGGCTTGATGATCAAGTTCCTCTCAGGCACGGAAGAGCGGGTCAAAGCAGCGAGATCGACTGGCAACTCATCAACGAAATTAGCTGTTTGGTAGTTCTCCATCTTCTCTCTATCTATCTGCCTGTCTGTCTGTCTGTGTATCTATCTATCTATCCCCATCTCTGATAACCTTGCGGAGGAAGACTAATGGTAATAATGTTATGGATTTTGTATCTGAGTTCATCGTAGCTTACGAGCTGCTGCTAATGTTAAACACCTATATCATGGAGCCACAGGTACAATATTCGGATGTTAAGAATGTTCTCTCTCCTAACGGGATGCGTTAGCTGTTTGATAGGTCACTCTCTCCCCTCACAGTGTTAATAAAGATGGGCTCTATTATAACGTTATGACAAATTCCTTGCAACGTTTTGGCTTTTACGCCTCGTCCACCCTGATGAGAACTACGAAACTGAAATCCTTCGTTGCACTTTATTACATGCCCAACATCAAAGGAGAATTCTCATGAGCACTGGCTTGTTAAACCTTCCACTGTCCAAATGCAGTGAGGAGTTATAGTATAGTTAATTCTTGCTTGTTAAGACTGAAGATTTAGGTTGTGATTGGAGACTGTTAACACGTTGGATGACCCGTT
>NC_061857.1:14033894-14038894 GCF_019202785.1 Penaeus chinensis
AGACAATGAAATGATACAAAAGACCCTTTCTTAAAGTGAAAGAAAAGGGTAAACAGGTGAAATAGGTCGTTTCTAATAACTGGCTATTTGGTGATTAAGATCTTGTAGAGCAATCTATGTGTAGATACAATAAATAAACGTGTATTACAGTGGGCATGGCATGTATTCTTGCCACATGGGGCGAATGGGTTAATATCATTATCATTATTATTATTATTATTATTATTATTATCAATAGTATTTTTATTATTACTATCATCATAATGATTACTGTCATTTCCCTTATGATGATTATTTTCATCACTACCATCATCATTATTATCGTTATCATTATCATGACTACCATTATTGCTATTATTATTATCATTATTATTATTGTTGTTGTTATAATTTTTAATATCGTTATTATTATTATTACTATCATCATCATCATCATCATTATCATAATTATCATCTCTTTTATCATTATCATGATTGTCATTGCCATTATTATCATTATCATTATTATCATTATCGTTATTATCATTATTATTATTTTGATTAATATAAATATTATCATTATCATTATCATTATTATTATTATTATTATTATCATTATCATCATTTTCATTGTTATCAATATCATTATTATTATCATTATTGTTATTATTACCATTAATCAGTAAAATCATCATTGTTATTATCATTATAATTCTCATTATTATCATTCTACTCTACTAGGACCTTGACGCAATGTCGACACTTTAAAGAAAATACTTAATTTCAGTGAGGCCTTTTACCTTGGTTTTAACATTTATTCAATAGTTATGCTTGTGTTTAGTTTTATTTCATGTTCTTATTTTTTTTATTATTGTTATTACCTTTCATTAATATTATTATTATTATTATTATTATTATTATTATTATTATATTATCATGATCATCATTATCTTTATTACTTATTTTCCTCATCCTCATCATCATAATTTTTATTTTCATCCTTATTATAATTATCATTACACTCTTATAATTATCACCATAACCCATGCTATCATCAACGCTGTTATAAACACAACTGCTTTTCCCAGATAACATTTCTTACATGAATCGCGGGGAAAACACCAAGCAGCTGCCAAAGGAGCATTCCGGAACACTTGTACTTGGCGGTAAAAGTTGGAAGTCGATTGAAACTCCACCTTCTCTCGACAAAGAGAAGGATGACAAGTGAGAGGAAATTGTGTCTGTAATTTATAAGGTTTCGTGGAGTAGTGTGTATCTTTCGCGGACACACACAAGAAAGTAGTGAATATAGTTAGATGAGGAATGATGCCTGTATTTGTCCGTAAAAAAAAAAAAAAAAAAAAAAAAAAAAATCCAACGGAAATCAAGGGGAGTACATATTTATTGATCTTTCGTTTGAGGTAAATCTTCGTGTACAGTGAATATTATGATGAATATATTTCGAGTATTTGAATTTCTTCCTCATAATCGTATGATCAATGATTCTAATAGCATTTCAAAAGGGTCATTTATAACCGTGGAAGTATTTACACTCATTTCATTATTGTAAACTGTGCTTCTAGATCAAGCTTCCAACACGGAACGTCTCTCATAACTCATCCACTTACATCCATCAGTCCCTCTTTAAGAGTTCTGACCCGCGGTCCATCACAGCAGCAAGAACAGGTTTCATGATAGACTGCGCCACTCAATTCGTCTTGGATCGGTAATACACGCATTCTTGAAATACTTTTGCATTTTTTCTTGTCTTCGATAAATCATAGGTATCAATCTTTTTCCAATATGGTTTTGTAAATAGCTGAACTTACTTGGTACCATTATTGATTAATACGCATTTTTCAATCGATATTGCAAGTTTTTTTGTTTTTTTTTTTAATATGTATTGCAACTTTTGTATCAATCTTATTTCCAAGGATTGTACTACGGACTGCATTTGACATAAAAAACACAGCTAATTTATCACTTTTGGCACAACTAATAATATATCTACCTCTTGTTAGAGCCTCCAGCTAAACAAAAACCGACGTAACTTTCGACATCATACCAGCTGGACCAGCTGGCCCAGGACCTAGTTTCGTCCTCCTGCCAGTCTTTCCGTTCTTTAACACCACCTGAAATAACTTAGTCAACCTCTGTGGGGATCCACTTTTAGGCCCTTCCGTTATGTTGCTCCGCCCGACTATGGCAACGGTGAGTGTCTCCAATTCTTGGTATAAAAGCTACAATCTTTACTCCATGAGTGTTTATCTTCTGCCTTACCTGAGTGGCATGTTCATGATTTTTTGTAGGAACTTGATGTATCTTCCTTAAAATACTATATTTTCATTAAAATACTATCTCATTCATTAAACAGGATCACAACGCGATATGAATGAATATTTCACACGTAGTATTTTTCAGGAGTGTCGAGCCTCCGCCTTGCCCAGGACGGGGGCAGCCCCTTCCCAGCGCCCGCCTCGTCAGCGTTGCGGTTAATAACATTCGGCCAAATAGGGAATCTTCTCTCCTCTCCGTCCTCCACATGACCTACGGGCAGTTCTTCGACCATGACCTGACCTTCGCGCCTTTGAATAAAGGTACAGTGTATGACGATAACAAAAATGAAACCCTGAACCCCTTACGAGTCGTTATTCAAAAATGGAAACAATTTCAAAAGGTGACATTTTGTGAGAATCAATTCAAGTCATGGACTATCGCCTTGTAGAAAACTTGGAGATGTACTCTATGACCACGATGCATGAATATATTTACCTTATTCACCTCCCAGGTAGGAATGGTGAGGCGATTCCATGCTGCCTGGCAGCCCTGGGCAATCCCTTTTTACTCCACCCTGAGTGCGCCCCCATTCCCATCCCTGCTGACGACCCTTTCTACTCCCAGTTCAACCCGACGTGCATGGACTTCGTCCGCTCGGCGCCATTCCATCTGTGCTTGCTTGGCGAGTCCTTTTTCTGAGCTGTTTGTAGTGTGTGCTACAAGCATTGCAGAAAAAAATAGGAGTAGGAACATATTCTAAGCTGTAAAAAATTCATAAAACATGTCCAGAGAACTTACAGTGCCACAATTGTGTAAAGGTCCTGAATAGGAAATATGAGGCTTTAAACTACAAATAAAAAAAAAGAACATGAAAGAAATTCTGCAAACCTGAACAAATTTCTAGATTCAGTAGTAGTATTTTGAAATTGGGTTTAATTCAGTTTCCTTAAATAATCCTATCACATATGGTATACCACAATATCAATATTGTTTGATGTTATTAACCAGATCCTTTTACAAGAATTTAATGTCTGCAAAGGGTTCTGTATGGAAAGCATGGTCTACACAGGAAAGCAAGAACATTACCTTGAAATAAGTGAGAAATTAACGTTACTATACTTACTACTTCTTCAGCTGATAATCGTAACACTAAACATTGAATATTATGGAAATTAAACACACGTCATGAATCAAAACAAGTATATCAGAACGATAGAAATATGACATCTATGTAAGTTGTGTGGTGCAGTGGATTTGTTTTCGTCTAGCAATCTTGCAGTCTTGCATTCAATTCCCGCACAGCCATATGCTATTATCATATATTAATAAAAAACAAGTGGTGTGAAAATATATCACTTTTCCCTACAAATGATCCAGGAAGGTGAGGAGTTTATTATTGCAGACAGTTTCTTACTGCGGTAAGTTGACCCATCTGTTCTCTGTCCCAGTCTGGCTTTAGAAATGTATATAGTTATTATGTAAAATGTGTATAAAGTTATTATTTAAAATTTATTGTTATTATTTAAGATATGTATAAAGTTGTTATTTAAAATGTATATAGGAAATATTTAAAATGTGTAAAGTTATTATCTAAAATGTATATAGTTATTTAAAAATATATATAGTTATTAATGAATATGTATATAGTTATTATTTAAAATACATATAGTTTAAAACCGTTTTCCAATTGTTTTGGCGTCGTGGGATAGTGTAGGATCCTCCGCAATTATATATGAATCAATGTCATCATTGCAAAAAAAAAATATATATATATATATATCATATTCAGTATACGGTGACTGCAAACGATAGAGCATGAAAGCAATAAGCTTGTACGTATTATTCTTATAATCATGCATAATGGGTAGGGTAAGACCTTCGAAAATTTTAGGGGTACCTCGATTTTACCTGAAATTGCAACATGCAACAGACCGTTGCGGTCAATGAATTGAGGGGGTTGCTGTGACTAGATTGCTTTACTGAATCTCGTCTTATTTGGGAAGTACCAACGTAAGTATGGTCGTAACTGACCAAGATTGAGACTATCGGAGAAAAAAAAGGAATTTGCAAGCTATGTAAATGGAGCATGCAGGTGAAACATGAAAAAGTCAATGGTAGTCTTGATGCCGGGTAAAACTGACGTATCACTGTCAGAAACTCCGAGTTGAACACGTGGTACGTAAGTAACATATGTTGATATAAATACTGATATAGATATAGATGCAATAATTGTGAACGATGCAGTGAAAAACAAAGTTAAACTCTTGTTCAGCTAAGATATTCGAAACAAGATCGAAAACTGGAAGAAAACCACAAGTAACCTTAGTGAGGTCAATCAAAGAATACAATAATTGGTCTCGAGTTGAAGATTAATGATTAAAGTTAACAAAGGTCAAAAAAAATTAAAAAATAAAAAATAATAGGCAAAGCAGACCATTATGCAAACAAAATGCAACTAGAAAACAAGAATATATAGTCTTATAAGAATTATGACAATAATAAGGAGTAAGCCCTTGAGAAAAGCGAAGACATGAGAGATTTCACTCAACATATTGAAAGGGGAAGGTTGACCGTGTAAGATTAGGTGAGGTTATTATGGAACATTAATGTTATTTCTCTGTTGATATTTTAATATGTGTCTTCAGATCAGATCGCCAAATTAAGAGAATATATATTCATTTTATCATACAAACTTATCAAAAGCAAACAAGTAAAGAAAGTTATACACATCAGAAATTAATTGC
>NC_061857.1:14046394-14048894 GCF_019202785.1 Penaeus chinensis
AGTGTATTCATAGATTCCGAGGTAGCATGGGGTGCCTATAGACATCGCCAATAATGAAAGAAGGAAGCATGTTGCTTTGTACGGTAACCCAGACATCTACGGCAGTATTGTTAACAATATATACGAAACACAAGATAATGGAAGCCACGATAATTGTCTGACGAATACTCGCACTGCTTGCTGCGTTGTGGCTGATCCATGATTGATTGATTGATTATTTAAAATCATCTGCCGCGTCAACAGCTGAGGTCATTAGCGGCGAACACCTTGTTAGACTGAAAAATACTAAAATATTTAAAACGTTAAAACTCTATCAATAAATGTCATAAATAACAATAAATATTATATTAAAAATCGAAGCATAAATATTATGCTCTAAATGTCTAAAAGACTATTGCATAAACATTATGCATAACTAAATTTTATTGAAAATATTAGTTTCCCTAAGGAAACTAATAAGACTTTCTATGTCACAGTCCTCCCCAAATACATTTTTCAGTTTATATGGGAGAGACAAGTACCTTCCTCTTTGGTCTGAGAATGTTGCACATCTTTCCATTACATGTACGACCGTTAATGGCTCTTGGCATTCCTCACAGCGTGCTACACTTTTAGCCATCATCGGCCCATGAGTCAGTCTTGTGTGCCCGATTCTCAGCCTTGTTATTACAACTTCTACTTGTCGGTTGAGGTGGATGCTGGCCACCCAACTGCCAAGGTCATCTCTAATCTCTCGCAGTTTATTTCTAGAGGTATGCCTCCATTGTTCCCTCCATTTATCACGAAGACAACTCCTGATGCTGGGGTTCAAGTCAGGTGTGTGGGAGAGGAAAACGAGCATCACAGGGCTGAGTTGCAGCTGCCTTGGCCTTCTGATCGGCTCGCTCATTCCCACTGATACCAACATGTGGTGGCACCCAACACAGAGTTATCTTTTTACGTGCTGACATCAGTGGAAGCCAATCTTGAACCTCCCTCACCACTGGATGTGACGAGTTTAAGCTCTTGATTGCTTGCAGGGCACTACGAGAGTCACAGTATATTACAACGGAAGGGTTTGTAAGATCTCTAGTCATCTTGACTGCTGCAAGGATGGCATGTAACTCTGCAGTGAAAATCGAGGCTGATCGAGAAAGACTGCCAGATGCAGTCTTCCTTCTGCTCACTGCTGCAAAGCCCACACCATTTTCAGCTTTCGAACCATCTGCATATATTGCATATGATCCTTGGTACTTAGAAGTGTGTTGAAGAAATATCTCTCTGACTTCTGCTTCGGATCTCTCCCCTTTCCCGATTCCGACCAAATCGACCTCGACTTTATTAAACCAAGGGGGGACTTGGAAAGTTCCAACAGCCAGAACCTTTCTGAGATTTAAATTAAGATCTTCCATCAGATTCCTCATTCTGCTACCATAGGATCGGCTATCCTCAAGGGGTTGAAAACAAATCTGGAGCTGCCACCACATCCACGGGGGCCTCTGCTGCTAGGCAGAATCCCCCTGAAGTAAAGGCTTAGGTATGCCCTTTGCACAGGCAGAGGAATCCTGAACCTGTTCAAAGGACTCTTCATAGAGTCGAGTCTTTGGAGCCACCAGGCGGGGCTCCTGAGGCTACCACATCCACAGGGGCCTCCGCTGCTAGACAGAATGCTTCTGGACCGAAGGAGGCACTTTCAGCATTTGCGGACTGAGGTCCAAAGGCAGTGGCAGTGTGTGTGGTGTTAGAAGTATTGGAGGGTAAGGGATGGCGGGAAGGAGGATGGGCTAGAACTGAGGCAAAGGACTTACCCGGCTGTGCAAACAGCACACGAGCACATCGCTTTGCTTCTGCAAAACTAACTTTCTCCTTGCTCCAATACTTCTTTTTCAAAGTTGTTCCTTTTACATTGCTTAGAAGAAGCTTCATGATCTTCTTTGCATTGGTAACAGCACACTGGATCTGGACAGTTATCATCTCCTTGATGACCTGTTGTACCACATTTCACACATACCCTTGGTTGTCCATTTTCCTTAAAACAGCAAGTGTTGGCTCCATGACCATAATCCCGCAGTGGAAGCACCACATAGGGCTGGGCACATATGGCTTTACCTTGAGGTGGTACCATGCCAATTTAACCGATTCAGGTAGGACTAACGATTCAAAAGTTAGAAGAAGAGCTGGTGTCGACTGTTCCAAACCATCAACTTTCTTCTTAAAACGTTATACTGCCACTACATTAAAATTCTTTAGTTCTTTTAACAGTCTCCTCAGAATACCTCATCAGGTCTCAGGAAAAGACAATTCCCTTACACTGATTGAGGGTTTTGTGAGGAGAACATGAGACTTGAGCCCAAGGAATGTCGCATATTGCACGCAGACGGTCACTCTCGTCTGGTGACGAAGCCTCAGCTATCAGGCTACCATCTCGCTGTGGGGTGATGCGAGGATCACGTTGGTGATATACCTCAACTATCTTCCGATGTACTTCAAAAATATCAAGATCCATGATAGATACACCATC